>NW_010103812.1:41573-77538 GCF_000699245.1 Pterocles gutturalis | reverse complement strand
ACCGGCGCTGCTCAGCAAGTGTCGGTCCTCCGAGCCCAGAACAGGAACAACAGGAACGCAAGACCCCACTTAAGGGTCATTTACTACAACAATACGCGTAAAAAGCCGAGAATGTGCCATTACAGTGCTGTAACCCCGCTCCAATGCCGCGTTTCCTCACCCCGCCAACCGCCCGGCGCCTCCTCAGCGCGCTGCCGCACTTACACAGAGAGCGCCAGGCCATGGCTGAGGGCGCGCACCGCCTCTTTGTGGTCTGCGGCCTGCGTACGCATGCGCGCTGGGCAGCACTGCGCCTGCGCGGTGGGCGGGATTTTGGAGGCGGGAAGGGCGGCAGGTCTGGAAACTTCTGAGGAGAGCAGCGGCGAGGTAGGGTAAGGTTATGCTCTCGTGGCTGGGGTGATGTTGGTAACTCAGTTTAGGGGGTTTGTTCTTATGAGGAAGAGTGTGAAATTAAGACAGCATATGAAGGGGCCTAGGGTGGTGGGTAAAGCAAAAGTCAGCTTTTTGGTAGTCTTTTGCAGCGCTCTTCTTGCTTTGTGCTGTGCCTGTTAGTTGTGGGGTTTTTTAGGTGGAGTAAGGTTGACTAAAGGAGGAGGGACTGGGATAGGAAGTTGTGGGTTTTTTTCTAGGAGTGTGTGTATGAGGCTGCGGAGGTGGCCTCGTATCTGCCTCTGTTCTGTTTTTCTCAAGATAGCAGTTTGGGGTGAGGGGTTTAGTGAGCTTCTGCATCTTTACAAGGTGAATGTCATTAGCATTGGGTGTGTGATTTGAGCAAACAGTTGTGTTCTTATTTAGTGCTTAATAACAAAAGTGTGTATATTGTTATTAGAAATATATTAGGAGAACTGGCCTTTTATATGGGAGTGCTTTGTCCTTGCTGCTTTGATAGGTCACTGATTGGTTTTGCACCTCTCAAACTGAGAGATTAGGAGAGGTTATTTATGCCTCTCACATATTATTCTTGAAATAAAGTATATTTTTTTAGTGTGTCTAAGGCAGTACTATGTATCTGATGCTATAGTTTATTAGAGTGCAGTGTTAGGGACGTGTCTCACAAGATGGTGTGCTTGTATCATATGATATTAGGTTAAGCCTCTAAAATAGTTTCAGTTGTTTTCATTGTAGTGTCAAACTGGGAATAGTCAGTATCATTTCTTAGTAAGGCATGTTGCTAGTTATGACTGTAGGATTGCCTCTTATTGAGCACTGAGTTGTTCAACAGTAGCTTTGGAAGTGGAAGGCCAATGTCTTTACTTTTCTCTTCCAAGACATTTTATTAGGTGCCTGGTTCCAGGGTGAATTAAGTGGTAAGCTAGCCACTACAGCAGTGATATCACGATGTGCTAGTTTGCGCCAAAATTAAATGCAAATTACTTCAGTCAGTAGATTATTCCATTGTAATTCCTAGGTATGATATGTACCATTGTAGATTAATGTAATGTGAAGCCCGCCTGGATGCGTTCCTGTGTGATCTGATCTAGGTGTCCTGCTCCGGCAGGGGGATTGGGCTAGATGATCTTTCGAGGTCCCTTCCAATCTCTAACATTCTGTGATTCTGTGAAATACTGGTAAAAATCTCAGCTAAAATTATTTGCTAAGGTTGGGATTTTCCTTTTGTGCTAGAACTGTGAGTTGTTTGGGTTTTTTTAATGATGTAAGCATTTCTCTCTGGTGTTTCTGTCCATTTGGTCATGTAGATGAATTGTCCCAGACCTTGTCTTTAATCAGTTTATTTCTTTTGGCCTTGAATGTAAGATAACCAGCTGTATAGTGTTAAGTAGGTTGAAGATAACAGGTATGTTTTGGTGCACTAAAAATTGATGTGATTATATGTAAATAAGCATGGATTGCAAATCTTTGTTACACATCAGTGTTTCGTTAAGAAGGCTGGTTTGAACCCTTCAATATGTGTAAAATCAGTTGCCTAGACTAATATTCCTGAGACAAGTAGCAAAAACTAATAAGCTTGCTTTAGGTGTATGCTTTTTAGATATGCTTCAAAACAAATGACAGCTTTAAAAGTAGACAAATGTTTGTTGTTCTTTTACAGTAGCGTTGAGGAAGACTCTAGCTGAGAATCATGGAAGTCTTGGTATTAGAGGTACGCTGGTGTTTTTAAAAGTCTAAAGGATTGCTGTTTATTTTAGTGCAACTCTCTGGAAGTCAGATTTATAAATGAGATTATGTCTCTATTTCTATTCAGCAGCAATTTCTTACACTTCTGGGGTAATATATGGATTATACATGTTTTGTCATTTCTTTTAGGTGTTTATATTGGTTTCATCTCAAAAGAGGTTACTAAAGATGCAGCTAAAATCTAAAATGGAAGATGTGCAACATAATCCTAAATAGAGTGTTGTGTAGTACTAGATTCTACTGAATTCTACAAGAGATTGTGGAAAAAAATTGTTTTTCCAGAATACATTTAGGACAGCTGATGCCCCCTGACCGAAGTGATATTCCATGCCGTATGGTGTTGTGCTCAGCAATAAAAGCTGTGAGGAAGGAGGAGGAAAGGGGAATGTCTGTGGTTAATTGAATTTGTTTTCCCAAGTCAGCGTTATGCTTGTTTTCTTGGAAATGGCTAAACATCTCCCTGCCCGTAGGAAACCATGAATGCATTCCTTATTTTGCTTCACTTGCACGTGCAGCTTTAGCTTTACCTGTTTAGCTGGTCTTATATCAGCTCATGAGTTTTCTCGTTTTTACCCTTCCAGTTCTCTAACTCATCTCATTGCAAGCGAGGGAGGAAGCAGCTGTGTGGTGTTACTGGGATTAACCATCATTAGCTGGGGACCCAGACCAGCTGAAATATTGGGATATAAAGGCTCACAAAGGCCGAGCAGAAAGTTCTGATGCCGTTTTAAATAAGCTGTTGTGTAGATTCTCTGAGCGTGAAGACAGGCCCATTGATGGGGTTTGTTGTGTGTTTCGGGTTTTTTATACATACTTCTTGACAATATGGAAGTAAAAAGCTTTATGCCTCCCTACTTTTCCCACTGTTTGGGTTCACCAGCTTTTTTAGATAATTTATGTGCTAATGAAATTTACAAGCTGAGAAGTCATTTAATGAATGAATGCTCTGAAGTTGAAAGATGTTTTGCTTGTTAACCTTCTGTATGCTATGTATCCAGTTCCTGTAAGTTTAAGGTGCTGCGCTGAAGGTATTATTTTTACATTTGCTTCTTAGATGTTCTTAAAAACATCCTATCATGTTCAGAGGAGCTAATATTATTTTTGTTGTCTACCCCTTGCCCCAGATTGAAGATCCAGGTTGCTTTTGGGTTACTATGAAAGGATGTGGGCCTTACATAGTTGATGAAATACAATATAAAAACCTGAATGCTGAAATGAATCAGTTCTATGATAAATCTTATAAAGATGTGGATGATGTAAAACCCCTAGCAGTAGAAGAAGGCCAGGTAAAATCATTGCTATATTGTAGAGGTAGAAATAATCTGTTATTTGCTTTGATTTGGGGGTAAAGCATCCAAGATACGCGTTAACTTTTTTTTTAATATTGCTGTGTAGAGGAGTAGATAATGGCATCTGTATGGGTTGTATCTTCTTGTCTGTAAACTTCATAACTACATAAGCTGCAATGCCAGCATTTTAAAAAGAAAAATGAGGGCTGTGTAGTAAATACTATATTCTTGCCTCTAAAAAAATAGAGTGTAATTTACTCCATTTACAAGGACCTACTGTCTTGTTTTTTCTTTTTCAGATTTGTGTGGTTTTCAGTGAGGAACTCAAATGCTGGTGTAGAGCGGTTATTAAATCAATCATGTACTGTACAGATCATTATCAAACAGAATGTTTTCTTGTGGATTATGCCAAGTACATTTTTGTTAACGCGAAGGAGTAAGTGTTTGCATTTCTTGATGCTGTCACTGTATTTTTTGTTAATGCATACAAATACTATTAATATTTATTGAGATTGTTAGGGGCAAGGCTTTGGTTTGGTTGAGATGTGAGCTGGGGCCACAAGAAACTGCCAGCCATATGATAGGCCCTTGCAAGTGTGGATGCAAATCAGTCTTTGTTTTGTGAGTTTTTAAAGATGTTTTCTGGTTTTTAAAGATTTGAAATGGAAATAACGGCAATTTGTTATGACTGAAATGTCTGATTGCCAGTTAACATTATTTGTACATACTTTCCTCTCTGATTATATACTAAAAAATTTTAAAAAATTATAACCAGTGAAGATCATTCACAAAGTATATATAGAAGCAGGGTTTCACTTGCTGAACCAGCTTTTGACATCTAGACACAAATATGTGGGTATTTTTCCACTGCTATTTGCTGGCTTGTGTACTTTACTAAGAGCTGACTGTCTTGACATGGTACAGAGAAGGTGCTTTTACAGGTTCCCAGTTTTTAATAAAACCGCTATGTTCTGTTTCTAAAATCTTGAAAAATGTGTTTTAAAAAAATAACTGTTTCAATTCCTAGCTAGATTTAAAGTTAATTTCTCTAATAAAATATGCCGCTTTGAGTACAAGAAGCTTTATCAAATGTTTCTTTGCAGTATTCTGCAAAATTAAGAAAGCTTATTTAAAATATTTTAAAATAAATCTCAAGTTAAATAATGTTTTAAAATTGAAAGTTATAATATTGGAAAGCAACTTGACAATGCCTTGAGTTTAAAATATGTTCAAGTAGAAGTAAATGTGTGGTTTACTACTTTTTCATTGCAAAGTAAAAATTTGAACAGAAGTGATAAATATATGGTTCTTAAAAGCTGTATGCAGTGTCTTGTTATTAAAAGTCTCCAACCAATCCAAATGTAAAGCATAAGATTAACACTCTAGTGATAGCATTATAAAGAATAAATTCTTTTTAGGAAAATGAGTACAAATGCAAATTAATACATTTGTTAGACTCCTTTCTTGCTGATATTAATCGTAGGTGGTTTCTCATACAGCAGTAATAATTGCAAAATGGAATATGCAGTGCCAGGTGGTATACGTGGTAGTATGAGGGCTAAATATCATGAAAAGACTTCAAACTGTGGTGGCAAAGGATCAGAAAGATTTTGAGTAAATAGTAAGTGTATTCATATCCGGAGCAAATCTGTTCACTAATTGCTCCTGGTAGCACCTCTTTGTTGGAGACAAAAATAAAACAATGGTTCTGGGGTATTTCATGGTGGGAGCCACTATTCTGGAAGAACTGTATTGTCAGGTGCAGGGTAATGGAAGGATACGGATGAGACCAATTACTTCTGGAGAATAAAATTGCTTTATAAAATAAGTGAGTTTTTTGTGCTTTGTTTTTAAGCATTCGGCTTGCACTGGAAGCATTTATGCAAATCCCATATAGAGCAAAAAAGTGTAGACTCTATCGCACAAAGCCAGTGACGTTGCGTGTTGACTTTTGTGAAGATACTGCAAAAATAGTGTAAGTAGAGTTTAATAAATGTATTCAATTAATAAATTTCCTAAGTGTGAAGTTTTATTGCAGAAACCCTTTTTAGGAGATGTTTTTCAAGAATCAGATTTGTAAAACTGTTTCTATTTCAGAAGAGCAGTTCTTAAACAGAACTGCTTCCTTAATGATTTGGGGTTTATTTTTCACCTGAATCTTTTGATATTTATTTTAAAACCTTTGGGAGTTTAGACAAGTTTCTGGCAGTTGTTGCCCTTTGTCTATCATCCTAGAGCTGTGTTTCTTGGTTCCTAGCATGTGAACTTCTTTACTAATCTGTCTGTATGTGCTGTTTCTTATAGATGCTCATGTTAATCCTGATTTTTTTTTTTTTGTGGTAGTTACATGCTTAGCTGAACTGAAGTTCTATTCTATAGGTGTTCATAGTAGCTTTGTTTTTCCCCCTTCTGTCTCTTTTTCTTGACATATTTTGTATTCCTATTGTGCTTTCCTTATATTCATGTAATTTTTTTCTCACTGTGGTTTTGAAGCACTTGAGTAAGGTTTTCAGTGGGGTCTGGTGGTAAAGAGAAATGCTTTTGTATCCTTGAGTTCCAGGATGCTATTGTCAAAGCTCCTGCCAACTTGAGAGGGACATAATCAGATCACTGGGGAATATGGCTTCACAGCAAGACAGCTGCTTTGGTTTGTGTCATTAAAGAACATTCAAAATTACGTGTGGTCAAGCAGTTTATTTCTTTTATATTCTTGTTTGGAAGAATAAATTAGTATTTGACTTCCACTAGTCTGACAGAACAAATACTAGCATGGTTTGGTTAGGAATAACATACATCTTGAGTGAACTGTTGTGAATTATCAAAAAAGTAGTAGATTGTCTCATTTTGTTTACGGTGCTGTTCATCTGATTCTTTTTTGTTTTATACTTAAAGTTGCAGAAGATGCTGAAGAGTGAACTTGATTTTTCTGCTACAGACCTTTCAGTCTTCAGCACTCCAATGTTTGTGGAGTTCTTGCTTTATTTTTGGTTTTTCTGTTTCATTTCTAACCATCATATTTTATGTTGGATGTAAGCCATGATACCTTGACAAAGCAATATCCAGTAATTTTTGATCAGTTCATTTTATTGATGAGCTGAAACAGTATTATTAAGACTGAAGTTACATTCTAAGTAGTAAGATTCTGCTGATGTGTCTAATTGGTACACTTCTTAAGATTTAGCATGACTTGAAATAATTTCTTTACATGCATCCAAAGTTTTTTCAAAAATTACCGCTTTAATTTTTGATGATGTCGGGTAACTGGTTGCATTTATTTTCCTAGGCCAGCCAAAAGATGGGATAGTGCTGCTATTGTGTATTTTCAAAACCTTCTCAAAGGTAAATAAAACATCCTGCCAAAATCATGATTGGCACTTCTCTTTTGGGGAAAATAAACTGATAGAGAAATGTAGTGCTGCTGTTTATATACTTGATTATCTCCAATAATGTTGTATATTAAAGAGAAAAGGAGCTACAAAAGGGTTTTTGTATGGACTGACTGAGGCAAAAATATTCGTGGGGCTGCATCTTGAGTACTGTGGGCCTCCATGCTGCATAGATTTTGATAGTTGACTAGAACTGTATGGTGTATGGTTCTTGTACAGGCTAAATAAGGTAGCACTCATGTAACAGTTGTTTTGAACAGTGGAGCCTTTCTGTCTATTTACCATAAATCTTTGAATCAGCATCACAGCTGTATTGCTGTAGTTTTTTACAGAGATGGCATGATCTGGCTTATGCATTTACCGTTTCGGTTGTTTGACAAGGATGTAAGCACCAGCTCAGAAGAGAAACATCTTTATAGTTGTTAACAAACAGATTGAGCTCCAAGTAGTGATTCAGTAAGCTGGAACTTTCTTCAGTCTGTTCTTGTCCTTTCCCATGTTTGGTGTTTCAGTAGGTCATCCAGTCTTTTTCATATCAAGCCTTCTATTTTGGTATGAGACAGGTTTTGGTCTTACTAGAAAAGCAGCTCTTTACTGAGATTTTTCTAATCTTCTTGCTTGTATGCGTCTATCTAAAAAACTACCTACCTGGTTTCTCAATAGTATAACAAACTCCACATAACATGTATTCTGGGAGGAGAGGCTGAGTTTATGAAAGGAAGAAAGGGCCTTTAGGCAGATAGTTTCACACACTAAGTAGTGAGAAGTGCTATGTGCCAGTTACTTATTTTTTTTCATGACACATCTATGTGTCACTATGCAAAGTAAAGGCTAGTAAGGAGCAATAATAACATCGAATTTAATTTCATAGATATTCCCTGTCTGTACCGTAAGAAGTAATAACACTTTTTTTAAATTGTTAGCACATCACTGGTGTATGCAGAAGTAGTGCTTCACAGTTTACTAACAGACTTTATCAGCTATGTTTGTTTAAATTAAGAACCTAACCAAGCTATACAAATGTGCAAGTATAACTTCTTTCTGGAAAAGTAAATGTCAGGTTTGGGAAGTAGGCTAGAAGATAAACCAAGACTTTTGGTGTAGAACTAAGACTAGTTTGTGTGTTTCAGTTCTGTCTTTCTTCAAAGACTAAGGACAACTTCATTTTTGTAACTTTAAGTGTTTATTGCCTTGTTACTTTCTTATCTATTTAGAAATTACTATATTTATGTTAGCTTCTTTAAAGACATAGGTTACATATGTAATTGTGATTTCTATTTTTGTCTGTCTCAGAAAGTAGAAGTGAAAAATACTGATAATTTGTTAAGGATTTAATCTTTTTACTTGCTCTTGTATTTATTACTACATTTAGCAACTACACAAATGAGAGCCAAGTTATGTGCAGTAGAAGATAACACATTTGATATTTTCCTTTATGTAACAATAAAAGATGAAAAGGTAAGATACTTTTACATCTACAGACCTGTTCATGCACTTTGCTGTATAAGTTATAACTTTGTGATTAGTTTAATGCTGAAAAGCATTACTTGCAAGTGAGTTTTAAAATTTCTGTCAGATACAGTAGAAGCTAAATCATTCACTTATTAGAGGTTTTGTTTTATATTTCTATTGCTTGTGAATTTTTGGAGGAGTTCCAAGGGGCAGAAGTCTCTGACTCTCTGTGAACCTCTTTTTGGAAGGTATTGATGAGCAAGTGAGGTCCAGCAAGTACTTCAGATGGACAACTATGTGAATAATTTAGTGCACTTTTGCACCTTTTTGTGGTATCATACTTAAAGATGTTTCAATAAGGCAGTTGCATAGTATTATAAAAATAAATAGAAATTCACACCTGCTTTTGCATAAGACAGAGTCCTCAAATATTTTTTTTGGGGGGGCAGGGGGGAAGAAAGCACCTAGTTCCACTTGTCAAAATGTCTAACTTTTGCTAAATCTCTGCTGTAGCTATTGGCAGACTTAAGCAGCTGTATGATAGATTAAAATGAATTTATTTGAATACTGCTTCTACTCAAGTGTTTTACCAAGGCCACTGGAGCTGTGGTCTTTGCCGTAGACAATAACTTCAGTGGTACATATTAATTTGACTGTCTTCTCTCGGTTCAGAATCCCAGTTAGCAGTAGTGTCACTCATCTCTGAGCCAGTGGATCTTAAGAAGTTTTAGGTTTAGTATTACTTTATGCCAGATTTTGATGGACACTGAAGCAAAAGAAAATAAATCAGCTTGACTGACAAACAGGTTTTTAAAATTTTTTAGGGCTGGTAGAAAAAGTTAATTGAATACAGAATTTTAGGCAGAAGCATGAAACTGACAACTGATTAACACCTGTTCAGAGAACATGCAGGAAGATATGACTGACTTTATTATTCTGGAGTTAATATTCTTCAGAAAGCATTTGCTGATACTCCGTATGTCTAACTGCTGTTGTTTGAAGCTTCAAATAAGTTCTAAACAAGTACATAGTGGTGATTCGTTGTTGATACTTACGAATAAAGGTCTTGGTTTTTTAGGTATGTGTTAATGATGATCTTGTCTCAAAGAACTTCGCTCGTTTTGAGGAAGCTAAAGGGAATACAGGGAGTTCTGCAGATTATCAGGAAAACCAGACCTCAGTAAATGTTGAGTCTCTTCCAGTGAAAATTGTTAATCCTGCACTAGCTTTCAGGCCAGTGTTCTTTCAGGAGAAAGCATCAACGAATCTTGAAACAGGTGGGAACCATGTGTGTTAAACAATCATATATGCGGTGTATCATGTGTTCAAATCCAACAATTGGATTAAATGGTGCCCTTCTAACAAATGGTGCTTATGTTTCAGACTTTACAAAGACCAATGAAATCAACAGATACAGGAATACTGTAAAGCTTTTTGTACTATATAAGACAAAGGGAGGCTTGAGAGCAAGTTATATGAGCATTTGTTGATATGCTTGACAGCTTTGCCCCATCCCTGGAGGTGTTCAAGGCCAGGCTGGATGAGGCTTTGAGCAACCTGGGCTAGTGGAGGCTGTCCCTGCCCATGGCAGGGGGGTTGGAACTTGATGATCTTTAAGGTCCTTTCCAACCCAGACCATTCTATGATTAGATATTATTGAAATTACTTGTGACATTGATCGATGATGCATTATTGTTTGTTTTTTTTCAGTTTGGAGGGATTTATTAGAACAGAGGTGATTTCAAAACTAGTGTTGTCTTGCTTATAGTGATTCAAGTCTGTCTTCCTTTTAAAAAGTATGCAGCTTTTCATCCTCCATCCTTGTCTGCTCAGTTCACCCACATAGTTATCTTTACATAAAGATAACTATTTTTTTGGTTGTTCTTTTTGCCATTGGGAAATGCTACTAGTAACTAAACAAGTCAGTCGCAACCTACTGTAAATAAAAATATTGGCTTTTTATGTGTTCAGATAATCAGAAATGTGTTTCTGTATCTTTTTTAAATTTATCTTTCTAGGTCTTGCTGTTTCCAGTTCCTGTCTTGAAGAGACATACCAAAGGTCAAGCACAGATCTAAATGAAAGTACTTCATCTGTAAGTGTTATTTTGTGTTAAATTGTCAAAGAGGAACTAAATTAAACATGTAGGACAGATTAGGAAGTAGTCCTCTAGCTTGTTTGTCTATGTAACGTAGATCGGGGGGACTGCACTGATTCTTGATGCAGTTAAAAAAGAACATGCTACTTCAGTTTCTTTTTTTAAAATTGCAGAAAATTGAAAAAAATGTACTACAGTACTTGGAAAGGTTGTGCCTCCTTTTCCCCTCCTTTGCTCTAGTTTTATGAAGATGATAGCTGTCTACACTACACATTTTTCTGAATATATACAAATGTAAATTTTAATGTTTCCCTGAAAACAAAATAGTCCTTATGCTATACCATGGTAAACATTAATTGGAGTCTCTTCTTATTTGTTGATTCATCTAATATTTTAAGTGTCTAATCTGGTCTTGCTGCTTTCTCTCTTTTTGCTTGCCATTTCCTGAAACATTTTCAGAAGGTCAGCACTCATTCTTGAGCATTAGACTGTATACTGAATTGCCCAGTTGGAGATATTATAATATCCATGGGAGGAAAGGAACATGAACGGTTAGATTCTAGGCAGATAATCACTGTTGAGTGTATCCAATCTCGCCTTTTCTAAAGAGCCCATGTGCTGTTCCATGTCCTCTTCTGTTAGATGTTTTAAAGGAGAAATTCACTTTTATGATATCAGGTCAAGGGAAAAAAGGAGGTTTACAGAAGTTATTTTTTACCTCTGCTGAGAATTGACAACTACTCCTGAACTTAAACTGTAATACCTTATTAAAACATTTTTGAAAGAATTATGATGAAAGTAGTAGTGTGGATTTTTACTGAAGCAGAGCAGGATTACCTTTATACCTTTCTGCAAACAGTCAGGTGAATTATCTTTACCAGCCACTTGATTGATGCAAGACTTTGACTAAGTCATGCCTGTTGGATGCTGGTGACTAGTGATGAACGCTAGAAAATCCCCTGTTCAGAACCAGACATCTCCGGGGTAACTGGGTCCTGTATCTGCTACTGGTTACTCCCTTGAGGATTTGCATTGTTGTTCAGTTTCAGTTCATGTGCATTGTCTTTCTATGTATACAGCTGGGTAACCTGTTGTTTTGCCTTTCTGTTTGTGGTGTGCAGGCTTTCCATTATTTTTCTTAATTTTGTTTTAAAAATGAAGATGTTGAAAAACCAACTGGTAGTGTTCGTACTAGCTCAGGACCCCAATTATGACCATAAGTTTGAGATGTGACCGTGAACTAATTTAGCTTTTGTGTGGGCAATGTTCTTTCTGCGTGCTTGATTCTTCGTAAAGGAAATACTGTTCTGTAACAAATTAGACAGTTTTCTGTAGCTTGTTTCCTCAAAAATTTTAAATACAATAAATGCTTTTGAGTTGTATGTAAGCTAAAACCCTTTAATTGAGTACTGCCTTTGTCATCTCTTTATCATGTGGTTTCAGAGTTTTCAAAATCTTAATGAAGAAGGAAACTTCGTTTTTCTCAGCAACAAAATTGAGCCATCATCAACTCTGGAAACAGCACCACTTTTTGCTGGTCTGAAAAAGGTAATGCTGATGTAAGAGATGACATTGAATTTATTGTTAAGGCTAGTATCGTGCCCCAACTTTAGCTACTAAGTATTATAGTAATACCTAATTTTGATTGAGGAATGTCTAGGAGGTTGTTAATGTGGTTGAATAAATGAAGCTTCAAAGAGATGCTGTAAGAATTACACAGATTTCTTCCAGAATATCAACTACAGCCACAAGTCATAGGATTTGAATTTTAGTAATTTAACTCCTCAACCCAGAAGAACTTTTTTCATATTGCATGTTAAGGACTTTTATTATGTAGTGGGTCAAAAGCTTTTAAATCACTTGGTATTGTGTTTTATCTTGTTAAAGTACACAGTTTTCATGTGGAACTCTTAATTTCTCTTTCTGTAGGAACTTACTCGGAAAAAAATTTTAGGCCCTAACTTCACAGCATCTTACTGCTGGCCACCAGTTGCTCGAGGATGTGATGTAGTTGCCATCTCATATCAGGGAGATGATCCTTTCTTATATATTCCACCAGTTCTTACATTTTTGCAGTCACAAAATTGCTACAAAGCCTTGACAAAGAGGAATGGAGTATGTATATATTAGAGTAGTAACAGATTTTCTGTTCTAAAGTGTATGATCCAAAAGGTAGTGGATGGTTTAGAATGTGTACATTTAATGTGAGCCTACTGTATCTTCACGATGCTTGCCAGTTTATATAAGCCCTCTGCTTAGAGGCTTATGGAGGTGGACTGCATGAACGTCAGAGTCTAAAACTTATTTATCAAGTAATATCTAACAAGTGGCTAATTTCATATCACACTGCTACTTAATGAAGCTTTGTTTTTAAGGGGATAGCATGTAGTCATTAAATTAAAATTTGTATTAGCTGTTTTAAGTATTATAATTAATTTTCTAACTTATATTGGATCGCAGAAGTGTAGAATTATTGAGGTTGTGAGGGACCTCTGGAAAATGCCTAGTACAAGCCCAAGTAAGACAAGATGGTCCTGCTTCTGTTAGATTTTTGGACCTTTTACTGTGTGTTGCTGCACGCATCCTTTTTGTCTCCAGGTAACCTAGTTATGGTTCCTTGGGTCTGTAACATCTGCATTTAGGAGGCAATATAGTACTAAAAGCTTCAGTTTTGACGTACTTAAAGACCTGTGCTGCAGATCTTGTTTTTGCCCTAAGTGCTGAAGTAGTACGATTCTTAAGATTCACAAGTCTTGTCTAATACTGTGGTGTAAAATTTTGTACTTATGTACATAGCCGCTAGCGCTTATTTTATGTCCTGGGTGGAAGAAGGCACAACTTGTTTTTGAGCTACTGAAAACGTACGAGAGGTGCTCCAGATGGCTCCATCCAATGTTGATAATACTTGGGCAGAACAAAGAAGAAGCTGAAAGTGTGAAAATCCGAGGATGTAAGAATACTTTCTATCTTCTTAATTAGGCTTGAAAACAATGTGGGTTGCCTTAATTGCAGGAGATTGTGAAAGAAGCAATTTATACTTCACTTTTTTATTCTATAAAGTGATAATTCTATTTAATGCTATAACTCTGTAGTAATACATGAAGCTTCAGTAGTGCTGTTTGAAAGTAAATGCTATTAAAGCTGTTCGAATATCTACATGTTCAGCATCTTTTTAATGAGTTCTGTAACAATTATTTTTGAGCCAAATTAGTGGTAGGGATTTTCTGAAGTTGATGTTGAATTAGGATTAAGTGTAGACTTTATTTAGAACCACATCTTATAATACCTTTTTTGATACATGAGCATCCATTGCTGGACAGAGGTACTGGGTCTGTTGGGGATGGAGTTAATTCCCTTCATAGACTGTATGGTGGTGTGTTTTAGATTTGTAACTGGAACAGTGTGGATAACACCAGTGTTTTGGGTCTTGCTGAGCAACACTTGCATGGCAGTAAGAATTGTCTTTTTCCCAGTCTGCCACACAGCGAGTAGGCCAGGGGTGGGCAAGAAGCTGGGAAGGGATGTGGCCTGGACAGCTGACCCAAACTGACCAAAGTGATATACAATACTGTATGAGGTCATGCTTAGCAATAAAAATGTGAGGGATGGAGATAATCTGTTGAGTGGCTGGGCATCTGTCTGCTTGTGGGATGCTGTCAGTGGTTGCCTTTGCATCATTTCCCCCCTTCCCTCCTTCACTTATTACAGTGTTGCCTTGACCCATGAGTTTTCGCACCTTGGCAGTTCCTGTTCTCTCCCCTGTCCCACTGGGGACAGGGGCAGTGAGTGAGCATCTGTACCTTTTAGCTGCTGGCTGCAGGCAGCCCACCACAGTAATGCATATATGTATGTTCTTAAAAAAAATTTTTTTTGCAAATATATAAGTATTTCAAGTACATGGTTTTATTTGTTAAAATTGACAAATATTTGAGGGCTATGTCTGATGCTGCTTTACTGTTTGTATACACTTAATTCTGATCTACTCTTAATTTTAAAAGAATATTGGAAGAAGGAAGGATTAAAAAGGAGGCAAATAGTTCTCTACAGACAAAGTTGCATGAATGTCCCAACCTAAATTTTATTTTGAAGTATTTTTTTCAAGTGGTGGTTTCCAACTTGCTTATTGCAATAAAATTTAAGTAATTTGTGCATATTACTTCAGCAGTATGTAGAGAATACTCCACAGACAAGAGGAAGCATAGAAGTAGGAAAAGAGCTGTTGGGAGGGTTGCCCTAGTTAAGTGTATGGGCTTAAAACAATTAGTCCTACAATTCTTGTTTGGTTAAGCCTTAATTGATGACTGCATTTTTAAAAGTAGCTCTTTTGGCCAAGGAAACAAGAAATATGGATTAAAATGGTGAAGGGTTGTGTAAAACTTTCATTTTCAGCAGTTTGTGTTCTTGCATCCATCATTCAAGCTTAAGACCCTGGTGGATTAATTCAGATCTTTTATTAGTAGAGTTGTTGGTATATTTCCACAGATTAAGATTGATGTGGCTTTATTTGTGTATATCTGTATATACACACATATACATACACAAATGTGTGTGTAGATTTTTAAGCTACAATGGATGCTTTATTCCATTTTAAAAACTGAACTTTCTAAAGGCTGCTCTTGCATGTATTTACTGTCTATCTGGTTCTTATCTCTACTTCCATTACCTTACTGGAAGATGAAGTGGCATCTTGGGTTGTAAACTTGTTAACAGTCAAACTTTTCACTCTTTCAAAACCTCTGAGTTTTACTCAGGTCATGAAGGCATACAGGGGTAGAGAAATACAAGCAAACTAAAAATGACTATTGACCAGAAGTCAGGAAATGGATTTCAGTGTTGTCTATTTAAAAAAAAAAAACCTTCAAAATTATGTATCTGAAGTGCAAATGTGGTCTTTTTAATAAAACTACCACATACTATAGTAACTAACTTAAAACTTGAAAGAATATTAATGTTAACAGTCTTTTCTTCCTACTTGTAGGTGAAGTAATAGTGACTACACCGTATAGCCTCCTGAGACTGTTTGAACATCACAGTTTATTATTTTGTAGACTTTGCCATCTTGTTCTTGATGAGATTGAAGTACTGTTCTCTGACGCTATGGAACAGGTAAGTGGCTTATTTTCAGATGGTAAAATGCTGTTCCAGTTGTGCATGTGTCATGAAAACAGTGGCACATAGTGGAAAAAAAACAACCTTTCTGAACCCCTGTGGTAGAATTGAGAAGAAAATGGAATTTAAAAAAATTAAAAATCACATCTTTATACTTCTGGCAGAATGAAACACTGGAAAAGTGGTTTATCTATTAAAACTGACTTTCCCAGCTTTTTTTTTTTTTTTTTAATGTGAGAGCTCTGTCTTGTCTGTTCTGTGCTACTGCTCCATTATTTTGTCTTCATTTGCTGTGGATGGTTTCCCAAGAACCTGCATTTTTTTTAGTTTGGTAGTGGGAGTCTTTAATCTACTTTAAAGATTTGCATCATCTGTCTGTAGGGACCTTCCTTTTCCCTCTTATCAGTGCTGTTTGAACAGCTTCAGTTCAAGAACCATCTGTATTGGTAAGATACTAAGTTTCCATACAATGAAAGGCAGAAGTGAATGATGAAATAGTCTTGTAAGCAATCATAAAAACTTTCCTGGGGCCTTAATGTCAGTGCAGGCAAAAGGAGAAGCTCATCCCAACTCAGTCTTGAGAGAGGAGCAGTATAGAGTTCCATGTTGATAAGGATGTATATATTGTATCAGTTTTTAAATTATGATTTATAACTCAAGTTTGAGAAAATTCCATATTTTTTTTATTGCTGCTTTGGGGCTTTGTAGGACATATGCTTTTTGTTAGTATTACATCATCAGTATGCAAAAAACAGCTTGCACACCTGTTTTTCCCTTTTACAGATTATTTTTTTTATCATTAACTGCATTAACTTTAAACCAGAAACTTCTTAATGGAGCTAGATTGCCCAGTTTGCTATATGTAGGGCTATTAAATGTGCCTTTGTAGCAGCAAATCTGAAGTCATAAATTAGATGAAATGTCATCCTTCTTCAGTGGGGCATTCCTTCTTTCTGTTTAGTCTTTTCTTTCTGTTGTATTCCTGTACCTCTTGAGACAAGAGTGCAGGTATATCATATGAAGATTGCAGAAAAGGAAGATTGCAGTTTGTGAAATCCTATGTGTTTTTGTAAAATCTTCTCAGCTTCTCAAAAACATCAGTCTTGAACAGAAAAAAAAGAAGAAATGTTCTTTCAGATGGAAGTGACCATTTGGTAGTGTTTGGACTATTGCAGTGCTTCTAAAGTGTTATGTTACAAAATTATATTGTTAAAAATGTTGCTGCTATGGGTTGGTTTGGTGCCAGGTTGAGAGAGATCTCTTTGAATTGTGCCAAAGCCCTGGAATACTTCTTAGTATGGTAGTGCTTTGCCAGAAATTCTGATGTCATTCCACAACTGGACTGCTTGTCACTTATGTAAGCTGAAGTCCATCAGGAATATATTCATTCTGTCTCAGTGATCTTTATTTTTTTTATAAATTATTTTAAGGCACCATCATCCCCTCTTTTTTTATTTTTTCAAATTACTCTGGCAGTTTGGATTTATCTTCTACTTACCTCTTAGTTTTTGCTGACTGCCTCTGACTCTTGTATCTGGTTTTTTGTCTAGGTTTAGTATTTTTCAGATTTGAACAGAGCCTTTTCCTGAGATTTCTTTCTTCTCTTGGCAAAATCCTGCATTACAACCCTTCATGCTTTCCTGTTGTTTTTGTCGTTTCAGAAGTCATTAAAATAATAGGATAAAAGTGCACAAACCAAACACTTTATTTTAGTATGTGAAATTTGTGTTTTGCTGTGGTGGTATTCTTGTGATTGGAAAAAAGTGTGCTGAAACGGTGAAATAGAAAAAAACTTTTTTTCTTTATAGGTTTTTACTATCTTAGATTGTTTCAAGAAAGACATTACTAAAGAGAGGGAATATTCACCACATCAGATTGTTGCTGTTGGAACTCGTTGGAATAAACATATAGCACATCTGATAAAGGAGTTCATGAATGATCCTTACATTGTGATAACTGCTATGGAAGAAGCTTCCATCTATGGAAATGTGCAACAGGTAAAAATTTGTGGATGATGTCACTGTTTGTTTACTAAGATACTTTGCTCTTTCTACTGATCAAGGTCAGTATATGTGGCTGATTGCTTATTTAAAATGGCTAGTGCTACGGTCCTACTTTGGACTATTCAGGTGCACCTCCCACATGTGAACTGCGGTGACTCTTAAAGACCTGTGCAATCTAATCACTGAACAAGCTGAAGGTCTTTTACCTTCCTTTGTAGGACTGAAGTGAAGATACTCCCTCAAGTATTTTGTTGTCAGTGCAAAAGAATCTGATTTTATGCGAAGCATTTGCAAATGTGACCAAATTTTTGTGACCAAAATTTTATCAGAATGTTTTTGCAATTATTAGTGGTGAATGGCAGAACTAGAATGTAAATTATCCCAAGACAGAGCTAGTAAAATCCAGAACTTAATTTCACCTAAAATTTCCAGAAAGCTGTTACATATTCTTAGGTGTCTTCTCATTAGGTTCCAGTCAATGTGGTGTAGCCCTTAAGAATAATACCAAGTGTCGTAAGGATGATTTGAATTCTTCTGTGTCTCATAATGTAATAATTTGAGGACTGAGAGTGTTGAGAAATCTCTAAGACTGGGCTTCCTGAGCATGACACAAAACTGAAAAAACCACTTTTTGTGTGAACTCTAGTTAATGATTTGGCAGGACTGAAAATGTCAGTGTTTTGGTGCTTCAGTTATTAAGAGTATTTCACGTGGTGCAGTATGCTTTTGGAGTGTGAAACCTTTTCAGTGGTACTTGAAAATGCCAAACTTAAAGGTTGATAAATCACCTAAAATTAAATTAATGAAAATTCTTAATGTGGGATTTTGATTATGTGTTGGATTTTAATTATACTTCTGGAAACTGTTCTAAATGCATACCTTTTGTCAGATTTGTATCTTTAACAGAAGACCTACCACTTACTGGAGCTACCGTTTACTGGATTCTCTTTGGTATTACATAACAATGTGTAGTACTTAGTAAAAGGAAGAATTGTATAGTAAAGTATGTATAGATTACATTAATTATCAGCCCTCTGCTTTGTATCTACTTTTAGGTTGTACAACCTTGCACAAACAGTGAGAGAACTGCTGTGTTACTCAAAATACTGGATTCTACCCACAATAATCTTCAGAAGGTGCTGGTATTCACTAGTTCAGTAAGTGAAGCAGAAATGGTTCATAAGGTAAGGAAGTATTGAAATTTACATAAGTGTGCTTATTAATTGCTAAGATATAGAAAACTGACATATCTTGGCTTCAGAGAATAAAGGAGGAGTGTAAATTTGGAAGTTATTTTATTTTCTGCTAAAAATAGCCCCAACCCCACACTTGTGCCAACCAGAAGAAAGCCTAGCTGACAGGAACATCTGGCATAGAATGCATTCCTTGTTAAATTCTTAACTACTTTTTGTCTGTCGAGTTGGAACTTTGAGTTGAATTGGACTGGCTTTTTTCCATTAAAAGTTCTGTCAGTTTTTTTAGTTTCATTTTTTTACTGCTTCCAGGAGTGGTATGGGGGGAGGAAAAAATCTAAGCCACCATGTTAAGAAGTTCTATTCTGTTGCTTTTGACTCGAGTAGTTGAAATTGGAGAAGACTATTTCTCTGATTTGAAAGAAACATTTTTTGTTATCCTGTGAAAGTCGACTAGAATTCAGTTAAGCTTTAAGTCATTGAATGTGGGGGGAAGATAGCGTGCTTAATATGTATTTTCTTAAAAGAAGTCTTAAACTGGTGTAAGACAGCCTCAAAATTACCTGCAATAGAGCATGCTCCAGTTTTACACCTCTTTTTGTGGGATTGTATACTCAGCATTTCGGAGGTGGAGACTAAGGGTTTTCCTGCAATGGTTCTTTATTCAGATATTATAGCAATGAATATATATCCCAACATAACAATAGAAAAATCTTTTCTGTACTTTCACTGTCTCTTTACTCGTCCTCCAGCAGTGCGGAGTAGGAGGAGTTCAGTCTGGTTCAACTGGGAAGCAAGAGTTGGGAAGCAGTTGTGTTAAGCCTGGACAGGCTGATGGGGGTGATATAGCTAAAGGAGGCAAGTTATGAGGGTATTAGAATTAAAGCCTTTAACGATGGCTTCAAGGATGGGATAACAAAAGGATGCGTGGCTGGACTGTTCAGATGTCATAGGAAGAGATATGTCAGTCCTGAAGCATGGGAGTGTATTCCTTTCCTACATAAATGTTAGTATATCTGGAATGTTTAATCTTTGACAATTATTAATGGAAGTAAATCTGATTTTGTCTTGTGACTTTCTAACATGGTTTCCTTGAATATTTGAGGGTTAATTTGTTCAAGAATATCAAAACCATCCCCACCACCACTTAAAGGAAGAGTGTTTATTGGTGCTGAAGAAGTATTGAAGCCGTTTGCAGTAATCCTTGTGTACACCAACTTCAAATACCTTAAATGGTCTACAAAAATATTTAGTTCCCTTAGTTCATTGACCTGCCAGTTTACCAAATAACCAAGCCTTTTGAGAATACTACATCCATGCAAATTAAGTGTGGGTAGGTCAGTGAGGGGGTTTTTTATTGTTTTTCTGAGAGACTGAAACATGAGTCTGCACAATAGAATCGACTTAGAGGACACCTTAACAGTGGTAAAAGCTTAAAATGGGATTTGTACTTCCTTAAGCATCTGTTCAATGTATTAATCCATAGGAACCTGAGCTTTTTTTGTTTTCTTTTTATGCAGGAAGTTAGTAAACTTAGTCTCCATAATCTCGATTTTCTTTTTTTTTTTCTTCACACTTCCGCTTGGTTCTCTTTACAGTAGCTAAGATAAGCTGGATACTAATAAGATACATTATTTATTAGAGTTTATTTGATCAGTTATTACTGTATTGGAAGAAATGTATAACTTGTTACCTTGTCATCCAGGCACTGAAAAGCAACTCAATATTTTCATTAAAAATACATAAAGAAAGCAAGTTTAATATCAAGTATATCTTAGAGCAGTGGGCAAAAGCATATACTTCCGGCACTTGTCTTGTGTTAGGTGAGTATTTTCTTTTTTGTCTGGGTGTGATTATGTCTTCATGGTGTTCTACACTAAATACTTACACTAGGTTATCCGTTGCTTCCACAGTCAGTTCCCTATGAATCCTTTCTAGTTATGCGTTCACCTGTTAATGCTACAGTTAGTCTCCCTTCCTTCCGGGTCCCAGGGTTAACTGCTGCAAGACAAAACCTTAACTTACTAGAGGGAACATAAAGGAGGTGGGGTTTTTTTATGCATTAGTTAAAAGAACTAATGTATCAAACGAACTTGTATTTTCAAAGAACTTCCATGAGTTCACAATTGTCTCCCACTACAGAAGATATTTTCAGTTTGAAATGATTTAGAAACTCCCAAGACTTATTGTAATAAGTTGCCATATGTTCTGGTAGAATTTTGTTTTTCAAGTTTTTTGCAGTAGCAAAGACTCTTACCAGTTTCAGACTTAATTTTTTCCATTTTGTACATCTAAAGAAGATTGACTTAATTACATCTGCTTTGTAGGTCCATATAAATCCTGCATTACTTGCACCTGTTTTCTGTCTTACTCTTGTGAAATACTTGGCTGTGGGCAATTCTGTTAATTCTGTGATACTGATATGAGATATAGAATTATGCTAGATGATGAAATGCTGTGTCTGCCATATGCTTATGAAATCTATTGTCTGAAGAGATACAATGCCTTATGTGAGTGTACTGAGAAAAGGCTTTTTTCTTAGTTCTTAAGTCAATGGATCCTCATCCATTGGAGGGGAAACAGCAGTTGCTAATGTGATGTAATGTTTCACATGCTTGAAGTGTTACAGTTATCTTACGTGTGTGTTAAACATGTGCTTAGTTTTAACAGATGACTGCATGCAGTCTTTAGGAATTACAGATGCAACTTGCGTGATACATTTCAGTTTTCCTTCTCCAAGAATCTTTGGCCAGCGTCTACACAGCATGTCTGACAACTTCTGTAATGTGATAAAGGTTTGAGTAAATTTTTAACAGATTTGTACTGCATTTGATTATTAAGTGGTGGATACATAAAAGCTTTAAAGAAAAAATATATCTATTTTTTAGGGTTCTTCTGTAGATCAGGAATGTGCAAAGACAAGGTCAGTCATTCTGCTAACAGAAAACAGTGCATGTGATGCACTTGGAATACTGCGTTATTTGCAACACGCAGAAGCTGAAATTCCACCAGAACTGCATGATTTTACCGCCAAGATGGTAGAAGCTGAAGAAGAGAAGAAATTTTCAAGGCCACTGTGTGCTTATCTTAAAACATTTGGGATTTGCAAGTAAGGAAGTACCAAGTTTTCTTGACACCTGTACTGACAAAGGAGGGCCTTATATGCCCTGAATGATGGTTGCTTCTATTTCTTGATGAATTTTCCTGTTGGATACTTTTGTTCAAACCCTTTTTTGCTCATGAGCTCTTTCCTATTGATGGTTGCATGTGTTTTACTCTTCTTAGGTACTTTTATGGAAAAAAAATAATATTTTTATGGAGACCAGTCATTCACATAGTATCATAATTCATTATTAATCCTGCCTAGATGTACTTGAGGGAACTTTAAGCCATTGTTTTGCTTAGTTAGTTATCCTAACGGTAATTGCACAAGGTTTGTGTTCTACTTTTCTTCCCTACTGTCTCCTGTCCCTCCAGAGTGGGTAAGTAGATTATGACTTCTCCAAACTGTATGTAACTGGATTGTAAGTAGTGCCTGAAGGAGGAAGCTAAAACGTTTTTGGGTATGACTTCTAGTATAGATAACTGCTGTTGGAAGTAACAAAAAATTAAATGTTAGTGTTTGTTGTACTCTGGAAGAAGTTTCATGGTCTTTTTTTGTTTTCATTGTACAAACTTTTCCACCAAGAGCTTTTTGGCTGTTTCTGCCTAACCCCCAAAGTCATGGGTGCTATTTGAGACAGAAATTGGTTATTGAGGGCTAATGAAAGTTCAGTGTTTAAAGCTGTTGTAAGTCATATCAAAATAGTGTACAACTGAAAACAAAGGGCTTCTTTCTGAAACCGTTTTTTTAATGTGTAGGAATAGAACAGTATGTCCAGATCGTCATCAAATAAATTTACAAATAGATGTGCCCCAGAATATACTGGATAAACTTAAACAAACACCTGGATGTGTCACAGTAAGTTATTATTTTCTTTGGGTTTAGGTAGCAAGAAAACAGGTCTTAAATAGCTACTTAGCATATTACTAGTTTTTCATATTATATTAATACTACTGTAGTATGTATACTATATTTCTTGGATAGTTATTTTTTAGCTTTTTTCTATCTCCCTTGCTTAAATAAGTGTGCTAGATTTTCCCTTAATCCTTAGCTTGAATTGAACTTGTTTTGAAGGTGATTCTGAGTTTACCACAGATTTTCTTCTTCATGGAAGATTCCCGTTCTATGGGAAGAGGGCTTATGTTCTGTTCACTCCTTTTCTTTATAAATTGAGACCGTAGACTAAAATTAACAAAGGTTAAAGTTCCTATAAACTTCAGTTATACTTATTGTAAAGGAAGCACAAATTAGGAGTGAAGAGAATAGAAGATAAAGAGAAGTGAGTGGATTCTTTGTCAGTCCATTTCTGCCTAATAAATAAGCTTTTGTTGGTAGGTATGAGTTCAAACCCTTTGACAACCCACATGTATCCAGCTTTACAGCCCAAGAGTAGGACATATTTCATTACACTCGTACTAGAAATGTGCACTTACCAGTGCACTTACCAGGTGCACTCAAGACAGCAGTTGAGGCCTCTTCCATTTCCTCATCTAATTCTGCCTCTGCTGACTGCAGAGCCCAAGTGTTCATCTTACTAATTAATTATCACTTTGATAATTGTTCACTTTCTTTTTGTTTGGGACCCAGTATAATGTTTCCTTCGTTTAAGAACCTCAAGTCACGTTGTGGTTTTTTTTAGGACTTTTATTAGGTGGAAGTTACTTTTCTGGTCCTCTTGTCTGGCCTCATTCACCCAGCTGTATCTCAGTACTTCTGCCTGGCATGACCCTTGTTATGGAATGCCCCCAGCATTTTATGTGTTGGTGTTGATAGCAGTATATTATAGTTTTTCATTTAATTAATTCTAGTGCAAAAGAGTGAGGCCTTATTCTTCCCCAGTCAGTTCTTCTAAAACTCATGAAAAGGCTGGAGAATACTTAGAATTAAGCTTGAATGGTGTGGAATGCCTTAGTGGTTAGTACCTTGGCAGGTAATAGTGTAGTGCAGTGGTGTTGATTTAAGTGGAATACTGCCAACTGAGACCTAACAGTTCTTGCTCTATAAATTTCTGTCCACTACTGACTGGAATATGGGCAGTTAGTATTATTAATAATCTTAATATAATAATAACAACTTGTAATCTTCTGAAATGTGTGTATGCGTCAGCATCTTTGTCACCTCTTTGGGCTGGAAGGAGGTAGGTGATCTTGAATATGAAAACTTCCATTTCATTAATTTAAGAAATCATTTAGTCATCCTTTCTTCTAATGTATTTTATACTTTCAGATACTTCCTCTCCACATTGTAAATGCAACCAACTACTTTGGTCGAATAGTAGATAAGCAAAAGGACCAATATACAATTCTTGCTGAAGAAATTAATGAGTATTTTAAGAAACCTAGTAATAAAATTTCTGTTAAAAATGTGGAGAAGCTAGCATTTTATGGATTATGTGAGGAAACACACTTTCACAGGTAAAAATGTTGGGTTTTTTTAAATTACTCGTGCACTCTTTTATGCAAAGTAATTAGAAACTTTCACTGTTCAGTTAAAAAAAAGTCAGCTCACCCCCTAAACCAGCAAGTGATCACTGTTGTTCAAGTAATTCTTTAAAAAGCTATCATACTCTTTAAGTTACTGAATGGAAAACAGAATGACAACTGACGCATGCACACACAGGTATTTGGCTATGACAATGTAATTTTTTAAACAAGAGTAGATTAAAAAAACTTTTTACAAGTGATTATATGAATAATAATCCTGTGTTTCCTCTCCTACTATATTAAGGGTTCAAGTGGTAGAGATTTCATCAAAAGAGGAGGAAAATGTGTTCTTTAACGTCAAAATTAAATATATAGATGAAGGCAGAATGAGTCATGTTCAGAACTATCAGCTGCTTCACTTACCTGCAAGGTTTCAGTGTCTGCCACCTCAGGCTGTGGAATTTGTAGTTTGTAGAGTGAAACCCATTGATAATGATATTGAATGGAACCCAAAGGTAATATTTATCCTTTTTCTTCATGGTATTTCCTCTATGTTCTTTATCTCCGTGTTATTTTCTACAAGAAAAGAGTTAGGAACTGCAAACTTAGTTACGAAATTTAATTGCTTATTAATATTGCAAATAAATACCTGCTATTGGGGCAGATAAGAAGTCAGTTTTCTTGTTTGCTTTTCTACTAAATAAAAAGTTAAATATATGGGATTTTCTTCTCTATGATTTAAATGGTTTATTCCAGAACAAGTTACTGCTGCTTTTGAATCTGTGGGGAGTAACAGAGGAAGGGTAGCCTCTGTAAATTGGCATGTGTTTGAGTATTCTTCCATTAAGGAAGCTCCTTCCTTTAATACCACTTTAACCTACAGTAAGGTTGGAGTACTTCACTAGTTTACTCCAAAACTGTTTTTATTTATTGAATACCCTTTTCATTGTTAAGCTCACAAGATTGTTTTATGATAATTAAAATATCTGTAAAGTTATGTTGGTATACCTCTCAAGTGCAGTGAAAATTTACCTCTCAAGTGCAGTGAAAATTTGTTTCTCCTAGGTAACTAATTATATTAATTGCAAAATTAAAGGAAAACTACATGAAGCAAAAATAGTACATACCTTGGGAAATACAGCTTGGGTTGACCCAATGGTAGGTATCAAATTGTAGCATTAGAAAATATTTTTATCCAAACTCCTTTATAGCAAGAGCACCCATTCTTCTCTTTCATTCTGCTCATTTATGTTTTAATTTTTTCTATGTGCTGTTTATGTAATCCTGTTGGTTAATTTACTGTCGTGGTATCTGAGCACTGGAACAGGTTGTTCGGAGTTCATAGAGTCTCCATCCTTGGAGATACTCAGAAGCAATCAGGACACAGTCCTAGGCAGCCAGGTGACCCTGTTTGAGCAAAGGGGTTAGATATGATGACCTCCAGAGGCCCCTTCCAGCATCAACCATTCTGTGATAAATGAGTATGCTCGTATATAGATGGAATACACAACTGAGTTACTTGAACTTTAAATCTGGAGATCTAAATATGCACCCATAACAGAGCACCAAAATAATTATAAATGTCATCCAGACTATTCCACAAAGTTAATAATAAAAGCAGATTTTGGAGGTACTAGTTTTTAGGGTTTTGTCTTGTAAAATCAATTCTGTAGTTCGTCACACATGCCTCTGAAAGAATGAAAATTTGATCCTTCAAGATTATTTTCTGATATCTAAGATGCCTTATACTAAACTTAATAATTTAGTTTATATTTCTAAAGTCTTGGCTGTCTTTTATGATTCTTGCATTAGTTTAGAGTTAGTCTAATTTTTCTGCAAATTAAAAAACTTTTAAGCTTTTTTTCCCCATTGTTTTCTTGATTAGGGTAGGAAGGATGGGTGCTCTTGTTCTTGGATTTTTTTTACTGTTTTACTTACACTTAAATCTGGAAGATTTCTTGGTCTTGTGAAGTGTTTATGCGTAGTGGTGTGAGTTTTTCTTCATAAACTGAATTTCTTTCTGTCAGCATTCAAAAGAGGACCTGTAACCATCAATTCTCTATTTGAAAACCAGAGAAAACAAATTGCTTACAGATATAAATAAATGGGGGTATGTTTAAAGTTTTACTTAACAGCTTAAAATTGAAGAGAGACCATTTATGAGCAGTGGTTTCCATTTAGTATCTTTTGTAATTCTAGATACGGGTTACCAGGCTTTCAGATATGAAGATATCAGTCATTGAATACAATATTCGATCTGAGATTTTGTTGACAGGTCTGGGAACTGACAATCCAGAACATATAACACAACTTCAGAAGTTGTGCGGACAAGTGAAAGTATTAGATCATGCAAAGAACTTGGAGCCTTTGTAAGTGTTTATGAATCGTTTTCAGCATATACTTTACCAAGAAAAAGAATTTGTTATTTAATTTTAACTGGATATTTTCATGATTAATATCACTGAATGTGATTTTTTTCATTTAAACACAGAGACAACAGTGTGTTATATATGTGCTTTTCTTTAACTCTTCTTTAGCCTCATAACCATCATAGAAAGGAAGACATAAATTCTAGAAAATGTTAACATAGTATTTGATGCAGATAGTCAAGTTTATCATAAAAATGTCATAAAAATATGGAGTCTGAATTCAAATTCAGTTATCTTTTATTATGATCAGTGATCTTTTTGAACGCTTACCAGTTGGTACGTAGTACCAGTCAGTACGTAGTACCAGTCAGTACTGTAGAGCATATTGTTGGTGTTTCTGCAACTGCACAGTTCCAGCTGGAAAATGTAAACAGTTTACTTCAAAAGGATTAGGACCATACATCTCATGAGTATGGCTACCTGATGGTTTTTGCAGTAGCAGCACTGTACATGTTTTTTCCTTGCCTTGTAAACTTTTAGAACTGTGTGAATACTGAATGCGGTGTGGAAGGGTACATCTCACTATAGTCTGCCGGAGATCCTACGACCCTTGATTTAAAATGCTCCTGAGCAAGACATCTGTAGCTTTTCTGTTCTGGTCTCTATGTTGCACCTTGTTCAGGAGTTTATTTAGCTGCTTATTCTTCAGTTTGGAGAGCCATCATTGAAAATACAATTTAAATGCTTTCGTCTGACCAACCACAATTTTTTTAATGTTTACAGGGAAGAAAGAAATCTGGAATATTTTATTTCAGAGAGCAAATATTGCTTCATAAACAAAAAAAATGCGTGAAATACCAGCATGGGCACTGTATGTGGTGTCACAGGGTTGGGCAAGTTAATTAAGGATGTTGTTTCTGTGACTTAGCCAGTAATGGAAGAAAGTATTCTTCATTTGGACAGATGACTTTGTGTTTAAAAATTATGCAGTGCTGTGTTCTCAGTAATGTTTTGACAGAGACTTCTGAGGCTGTTGCAGAAAAGAGGATTGTGGTGCCTATCTCTAAGTTCTCCAGTTGCGGTATTTCCTGAATCTTGTGTCCAGCTAGTGAAGCCCTTAGCTGTACAGCTAGAAAGCTAGAGATCTCTTACTAATCAGTGAAGAACTTTTGAGTATTCTAAAATCCTTACTTTTTCCAAGTCAGAATGAAATATGACCAAAAAGCCCCCAAACCTACTGAGATTCTTTGTGAGAGGGAATAATTTTCTTATCAAGCTCTACCACACAGTGTAAGGTCAATAGATTTTTTTTTTTTTTTAATGATTCAAAGGAGATGCTTGGCACCATCAGAATTTTAAATGTTCTCCTAACTTGGATTTCTCTTACTGAGTTACTGAAGTTCAGTGATTCTGTGGTGAGATTTACGGTTTGATAGAAGTGCGGGGGTTTTTTTAGATATTGGAATGAAAAAATGCACTTCAAAAGGATTTCCAACTATTAGGAATCGTTTCAATATTAAACATATTTAAACCCTTTCTTTTTAAAATGTCTCTTTCTGTGTTCAGAAGTATAAAGGAGGATATAGCTGGTCCAGAGAATGTGTCCAGTCCACAAAATACGTCAATGCAAGAAAATTCTACTGAAAACTATAACTCTTCTGAAACTACTCCTGGGAATCATCCATATGGTAAACCTTTTCATAATTTCCAAAGATTTTAAAACTAATTAAAATTAGGTGCTTAAATGTCAACCTAAAAGTCATTTTACCAAATGCAGACTTCTCTGAGTGTATAGAATAGCACCATATAGCTGATGCTTGCAGTAAGCCACAAATACCTTATAGTTAGCAGCCTGGAGATGCTGTGAGAGTTAAGCCATATCAATACAGCTGTTTTACTGTTTTGGGAACATTCTGTTTGTGAGAGCCTCTGAATTGTTTGGCTCTGAATGGAATGTGTGAGCAGGAAATGTCTCTCCTGCAGAGAGGACAAGCATTTGGCTGTCCAGGGCCATAGGGTTTAAGGAAGTTGAAATCTGTTGAAAGATTAGGTGAATAACAGCATCATTCTCTGTGAGGTTTAAGATGTTTTTCCAAGATTCAGGGTGATAGAAGATGTGTTGGTGTTTTTTTTTCTTTTTAATCTAATGTTCAAGGATGTAGTATTTAGTCAGTAGAGGCTCAAAAGCACATTAACAGCTTTGTCATTCATAGAAGGGGGAGAGAGAATGATCTGGTAGCAGTTGGCATGTGAGTTTGGAGCAACTAAAGCTCAGTGATTAAAAAATTACAGCAGACAGAAGTCAAATAAGATCCTGGAGTGCTTATCACAGAAGGCTCTTTTTTCCCTGGTGTAGTAGAGAGACTGTAATGCCACCTTTCAAGCAGTGATGGTAACATCAGTATTAGTTGTTTCATTCCTGAAACTCTTAGTTTCCAAAATTACGTGTTTCCGATTTCAAATAAATGTCTTAAAACTGGAAAAAACGTTACCTGACCTGGAAAACTGTGCATTTTGGGGTTTTTTTTTAAACTTTCTTAAACCAACTATAATACTCCTTCTAGTTAAAATTTTTACTTGAATTATTAACTTTATGAAATCTTTACAAATAGGAAGTACCCAATATAAATGCCCAATATAGTCTTGCAGTAGTAATTCGATTGCTGGCAAATTATTTTTATGATGGTAGGGGGGTATCCTGGAAGTATCTGATTTCTATAGTATAGATAAGTATAAAATATCTTTCTGGACTTCTTATTTTTAGATGGTGTAGCTCAAACTAATGAAGCAGAAGACTCTACCCAGCATCAGCATAAATGGTACAAAAATTCAGAGTGATTTGTTCCTATGCTTACTTTTTAATGAGCTGCCAAACAGGACGATCATTCTTACTGACATTGTGTTTTATGAGTAAATAGGTATAATACAGGTAGAAGTATACTGTTACATCAGTGTTGAACTTGAGAGATTACTGTTGCTGTTAGATGTGTATGTATACACACATCATATTGTTAATCCCTTAAGTAATTTAAATTGCTCTTTTGTTTACTCCTGGAAGCTAACTTTATCTGTTGAAATGATGTAATTTTTGATTAGATGCCATAGTACTAGGAAGTGAATGAAAACAAACAATTTCAGCTCAGTCCGTGAGTATAAGCTCTGACTTGCACTTGTCTGAATTATATTTTAACCAAAGACTGTCCTACCCTTCTGTCTCTGCGTATTGCTATTTAACGCTGTTCTTATAAAAAAAGTAAATCTGATTTTCCTCTGAGAATGTTTCTGCAACACACAATCATGGTCCATTTCTCTTTGTTTTTTGTTTGAAAGTGGATCCATTATCCTTATTATTTTGTGGATAGGACAACTTCTGTTGATAAATAATTTGAAAAGCATGCAGTAGAAGTGAATGCTAGGTTTGGCTTTAAGTGTGGAGTGTGTCTCGCGACTTGAGCTAGCAGATGTGCTGCTCCAAAGACTGAGACTGCAATGCTTATGTAGCAAGCTTGGCTGGCATCCTGTCATGTGCTTTCCTGACACTGCTATTCACTGTCAGATTATTATGGTTGAGTAGACCTACAGATGCGGAAACTCAGCTGTTTGTTTGTACCTAGTGGGAAAATTCTGGCTGTAGGTGAAACAGTTTATCCAAAACTCAGTTGTTTTCTATTAAAAAAAAAAATAAACTGTCTTTATTTTAGCTTTTATCCAGAAATAAAGTGGTTTCAAAATGAAGACACTGTTACAGTGAAGGTAAAAATAGCAAGTGTATCCAACTGTAAATGTGAGTTCTCTAAAGAGAAGGTGGTTTTCAGGTAGGTTTAAGAAATTTAAGTATAATAAAAAAATTTTGACTGTAAACTTGTATTTAATTTTTTTAACTTTTTTGTAATGTAGTGCTTGTTCAGGAGACAAACTTTATTTGGCTGACATGGAGCTGCATCAATATATAGTTGCAGAAAAGTCTACATATGTGATTAAGGATAAAGAGGTTATCATTGTTCTTGCGAAAGAGAAAAAAGGAGCGTGGAACAAATTACTGAAAATCAAGGTGAAGTGGAAATTAATTTGAGAACTATTGAGTGTTCTGAACATATTTACTGTGTGTCAGTGCAGGTATTTCAAACAATGTTTTTGTCAACAGAATCCTCACGTGTCTTTTGATTTTGAACACTGGGAAGATTTTGAAGATAAAAGCCCTTTTCCAGTTGGTAAGCAATGAATGAGTTGGTGTTTATAATGCATGAAATTATTAGTATTTTCCTTTTTGCATAAGCTTTATCTGAAATATTTATTTCAGATATGTGACACTTAGCTGGCATGCTCAAATCCTCTGAAAATGGATGAGAGGACCTCTAACAGAAGACTGTAGGCAGCAGGGTATTTCTCCATCAGAATAGCACAGACAAAAAGCAGTTTGAAGTAGCTTTTAGGGTTTTGGTCTAGTTGGTAGTCTAAAGTATGGGGGTTTTGTCATTTTGGGTTTTTTAATACTACCTTAATACTACTACATTATTTGTTCTGAAGCTTTTGCTTTTTCTTGCTTTATAAATATTACACTTTTGTTAATTACTTCTAGGTACTAAAAAACTGCACTACCCTGCTGCAGGAACTGAAGAATTGGTTGACTCCTCAGAAGACAGTGGAACAGAAAGTGATGAGTAATTTGGAGACAGATCTTTTTCCTCTGATAAGAATTATGCTTCTAAATGGTGTCTCCTGCATAAGTATTTCCACTAAAATTGATAAAACTAAACATATAGGTTGCAGAACTGTCCCTGATTTTAGGAGGAAAATAGCGCACCAACTCCTTACCTTTGGGCTCTGAGAATCTGAAGAAATACTCCACAGAAGAACATTATGTATGTTTTCTAGTGCCTTCACTTTAAAAGTGTTGGCTTTGATGATGTGCTGACATGTACATGTGCTGTCCAGACAGGATCTAAAGACTAAGCTTGGGTTATGAAGCAGTTGAATATATTAGTAATTACAGAGCTTTTAGTTTACTTTATCTGAGTGAGATTGTGTTAGTAATAGTTAGTAATTTTTGAAGTTTCACAAATCCTGATGATCTGGTTTTGGGGTTTTTTGTTGGTTGTTTTTTTTGCTGCCATATCCCTTATATTCATACAGTATCAGTTTGTTGGCAATCTTCATATTTTAGTTCTACATCAAGAAATGATGCCTTAACTCCTATGGTAGTCTTTGTTCCTTGATTGGAAATACGTTGACTTGGTGTGAAGCACTGTACAGCGTCATTGTAGTAACCATTGTACAGCATTTGTGGAACAAGCACTGTATGATAGTAGATTCAGTATTTGTTTTCAGTTAGACACTTTTGCTTTTCACAAATGCTCTTATTTCTTTCCCTCTCATTTATCTAAAACTCTTTTCTCCTTTGCAAATAAACAATAAAATCTTGTCTGTTCAACTCTTAAGGCTTTGCCTTTTAATATACCGTCTTTCAGTAAATAGTTTTCTCACAGTTAGATTTGTGCACATCCAGAACATGTTGCAGTGAAGTAGTAATGTAAAATATATTTATAATAAATGAATCTGGTATTGATCTATTCGCATCTGTAGATTTTGAAAGCACGTTAGTTTCCCCAATGTAACTATGCGGTGATTTAGAATAGAGACTCAACTTTACAGTTTTGTTGTTTGTTTATTTATTTATCATTATTTAGCCTGAAGTTTTGTTGTATTCTTGACTAGGAAGAACAAGCAAGTATATTCGGAATTATTCTTTCAAGAAACATTAGGATGCCTTTACTTCAAGAATGGGAGGACTCTATTAACTGGCAGTTTCAGTTTTTCTAGTATTAGCATATAATAAAGCTGCATCTTTCTGAATATTAAAGAATATTGCTGATGCCAGTGGAAAACAGCCATGTGACAGAAACAGTTGTAGTGTTTTCTTTCATGTGTTTTGTTGTTCTTTGACTTCTCTGATATCCAAGTATAATGTAAGGTGATTTTTATGCTGGTAGATAAATGTAGTGGGTTATTTAATAGACATAAATTATCTGCCATTAAGACATCTTATATGAGGTAGAAGCAAAAGCTGATTTTTAGCCATACATTCTTAGCAGCTGCCAAGAGCCAGTCTGTAAAGAACAGTGTGAAAAATGTAGCAATACATTCCAATAATATTCTTATCGCCTCAAGCAATTCTTGATCAGGGTCTTCATGAGGAAGAAGTTTTCTGTGGGCTTTTTACTTCAGTTAGTTCAGTTGCACTTTGGAACCTATGTCAGCTTCTGACATTTCTCTCTTGCTAAGGAATTCAGTAGTCAAACAACATATTTTTGTGAAGAAATTTTTTTTCCTGTATCTTGAAGCTATCCGTGCTCTGTCTGCTTGAAATCCTGTACCCTCAAGATGTAATAGCAACAGATAGCTTGCTTTTTCCATTTTGTTGTCACTTAAGACTCTGCCTATGAACTCCTGTTATCATTTTTCCCCTCATACCCCCATCATGTATCTCTATTTCAGCCTTCAAAATTGTAGTAGATAGTCATTCCTCATACAAAAGTATTCTGTTCCTTTGGTGTATACCTTGAACCTTATAGCTCTGTTTGAAGTGATGTTTTTACCAACTGGGATAGGGGAACAGCAGTTGTAATAGTGTGACTGGGACAAAACACTGTGGCGAGTAGGCACTCTATATGTAATGACATAATTACAATTTTGTTTTCTTGTCTAGTGCCTTCCTTATTCATTCTTAACTTTCTCTGATTTTGTTTTACCTTAATTGCACATGGAGCTGATATTTTTGTGGATCTGGCTATCATCACAGAATCTCCTTCAAATCCCAGAATCTATCATTTTTATATGTACCTTTGGGATTGCTTTTTCCATGTAGGTAAACGCAAAATTAAATATACAGGAATTTAAGTTTTATTTCTTTGTAGCTGTGGGATGAGAGAAATAGCTTCTTTAGTTGAATTTGCTAGACTAGCATAGTGTGGACTTATGATCTGAAGCCAGTTGCTTAATATTTCCTGTGTTATATTTAAGATGGATATGCTTAGAAGTTATTGAGAGGACTTATGCTTTCAGTATAAACAGTCTTTCTCAAATTAATCACTTTAAAATACTGACAAGTGACTTGATAAAATTCCTTTCTTTATCCATTTGCATTGAGGGAATATAGTAGTAAAGAATGTTACCTAAAATCCGTAAGTTTCTTGGGAGGGAAAGTAAAAGCTGCTTACTTAACATTACATATGTTAATGTAATATCTAATTTTTTTTGTATTTTATTTTAATTGGCTACCAAATGGAGTGTGTCTAGGATGATGAAGTTACCTCTGTAAAGTCACATTCATGCTGAGGATGGTTTCTGTGGCATTGTTCTACAACTTGGATGGTGTTGGAGAAAACAGATACCTGAGAAATTAAGCTCTAATTTATTATCTTATTTTAATTAAAGACAAAAAATAGCCTCTCCCTGTCTACTATGCTTTCCATTTTTACTTGATTCCCACTTCCTCAGCCTTGAATTTTTTGGTAGCTAGTGTGTGGTCTGAGAAGCTGAGAATGGAGTTAGTCTGGTTTTACATTATTTCTGTCCTTTCTGTGTGGCCTGTTGAATGGGATACTGTAAATGATAGCTGCTTCATTATTTTAGCAGTGTGATCAAAAGCATCTCAACAGTGTTGCTGGTAAGTTTTGCCATCTTCATTATTGAAAAGTTTCTTTTGTTTGTGTAATTCTAATGCAGAAAACAAGATACTGTAACATATTAGCAAACAATCGAAACAGCTCTGCTGGACACTGTAATCTAGCTCGGAAATCTTTTATTCTTACATATTTAACATTTTTCAAGTACTCAAGGGTTGCAAAAATAACACACTAATATGAACATAACAACTTAGTATAAATGTGTGCCAAACTAAACTGGATCTCCTTCAACCAGTATAGCACTTAAAAACAACCTGGTACATATAAAATATTTTATTCAGTAACTTCCTCTGGTGGAACAACTTCCAGAAGCATCTGAAGGTGCATAGTGATAGGCTCTGAGGAAAAAAACCAACATTGTTATTAAAGGCTTTATGAGAGAACAGTATTTCTATTCAGACTTATAATATTTTTCTAAGTGAGAAAATTATCCTTGTGAGTAGTTGCCCATCTCTACTGTGTTCATATCTCAAGCTTAAAAAAATGAGTAGGGAATAAAAGCAATCTTAAGATCCAAGCTACAACATTCCAGGGTTTCTAAACTTGATTAGAGTACAATGCTTCTAATTGCATAATTACGTAATATTTAATAATCCTGGAGGGTTTGAGAGGGCAGGAGAAACAGATGATGGATTATTTTTTTTTATGTCTGTAGAACTGCTAATTCTGTCCTCTTCAGCTAGTTCCACTTTCCCTGTTAGAAATATCTGCACATCCTGTTTTCTTTGAGATAATTGCAGAGTTTCTCTTGAGACTATGCAAAATCATCTTATAAGCGGTCCGACTGGGTTCTGTCAGCTTTCACTTTACTCAGCAGCACTGTGATTATTTTTGGTCTTAATGCTGTTAATGTTTTCTAGTAAGTACAGTAAAATCGATAACCTGAGCTAAAAGCACAGTATTTTGTGTCATAAGAATGTGTGTCTGCTAATCTTTAGTTAATAGCTAAAGCAATGTTTTAAAATACAGACAATCAAAAAGCTAACTTTACAGCTCAAATAGTTCTGTTAATTTTAAAAGTCAGTTTCTTCGTGCTGCTACTGATAGGTTGCTTTTTTATTAAGTTTCATTTTTCCTGAAGGAGTAAAACACAATTGTTAGTAAAGCTCCCTATATGCTGCTCACAGTATGTCTGTAAAATTGCCCCCCCTCCACACCCCACTTGTGATTTAGATGGGATGGACTATATAATGAGCTTCATTACAGTAATTAATCTGAATTTGGAGTGGGCTATCTGAGGTATACTTACGTGATATTTTTTGGGGCCAGTTGAATTTAAAATGAACAAAAAATACATAAACTATAAGTCCACTAAGTATAAATAAAACACAGTACAAATAGGGCAGTTCAGGTGCAGTAATGATTGGTGCCAATACCAGTAAAAAGGCGACTAATGTCACTATGACTGGAATGATGATGGGTATCTGCAAGATACAAAGCACAAAATTACTTGTTTGTTCTTTTGCTGTTCCTACAGAAGTTGCATATATGAAAGAAGAGTATTTTTTGCCTTTCCTTTTAAAATTTCAGGAATTAGATGGGGCAATTGAAAGAGCAGCAAGAATATGGATAGGGAAAACTCTTCTGCTACATCACTGACCAAGATCTCTTTGTCTATATTGCAAATTGCAGTGTAAAAATTTGCATTTCAGTGAATCTGGGACCTGACTACAGTGCAATGACCTGGGGTCTTATTTTGGGTACTCTTTCAGTGTTAGC
>NW_010103812.1:0-41542 GCF_000699245.1 Pterocles gutturalis | reverse complement strand
GATCGCAGTCACCCATCCCTGAAAATTTGGCTTGTGTCAGTAGTCTGTGCAAGTGAAAAAAAACAGTGTTTTCCCAGTCCTTATGAGCGTTGTCCTTGTGCAAACCTGGAACAAAGAGATGAACTACAAATAAATGTCTAGGTTTTAGTTAAGGGGGGAAAAAAAACCCAACCAAACAAGGAGTCTACCTGAGGATGTTGTTTAAATAGCTGAATATATAGGATGAGTTTGTGTTTCAGTATTTATGGGAATGAAGGAAAAGCCATACTGAGCGGTTTACTTACCTTGATTGGTCTCCTGAGTTCCTTTCTTGTAAACCTCATAACAATGAGTGCAAGTACAGTTGAACCATAAAACATCCAGACTGCGAAACTAAAATAATTTATGAGTGTGTTAATATCACCAGGGATAACATAAATAATAGCAACGGCCGCCTAAAAATGAAAACAAAAATTGGTATAGTCCATTATAAAAGAAGACTGAATTTTACTTGTGTCAGTATGGGCGTATGTTTCCAATGTTGCAGAGTGTGATCTGTGAATGCATTTGCTTAAACATTTGTGTGTAAATGTATTGCAGCACCTTCAAAAAACAGTGTCCACATCCTGCCAACATGTGTTTATTTTTGTGTGCAATCTGAATTCCATTTTAAGTCAAAAGACTTAAAATTTGTATGTGTTAATCTGTTTTTTTGTTGACTGCATAATCTCGGAGGAAGTGAAGGTCCTAAATATATTTTTAGGTTATTAAAGTTACTAGGAGTTGAGCAATTGAATTTTGAATTTATCTTGTTTTACCTTGAAGATAAGGTAAATAGATAAAATAAAATTATCATTCTAGATTTATTTTTAAAATGTATTTACTGAATATATATGGGGTTTTTTTTTAGTGAGATCTAAGTGTATTCTTGCAGGGGAGAAATAGGGTAGTGATAACTTGCCTTCAGGCATCCTGTGAAATAAAGGATTTGCCTAGTACTAACAATTCATTTAGGTTTTGGATTGGATTTCATGCTATGGATTCTTAAACATTTTGATATTGAAATCCAGTTCTGTAATGAAACTGTTCAAATTGAGAAGTCGGGGGTTTTTATATAGTCTTTTTTCCTAATACGTATTTACCAACTTTCTTGTCTAGCTAGTCAAAGATACATGATAAGACTGCTGGTAAGAAATTGTGAAGGCATGTATTCCTGGATAATTTTTCTTGATAATTTTTCTGTACTTAGAATATATACTTACGTGAAATATGATAGCAGGTGCTGGTGTTAAATGCTTAACACTAACGTAAGATAGCACCTTTAGCATGTGCCCTTCACGACCTGCAACATAAACAAGTCTGACAAAACAAAACCAAGGAAATCTAGTTAGTGTGGCACCTAGATTTTAAGTGGCATTACCAAAAGAAAAAAAAACAAAAAACAAACAAACAAAAAAAACAAAACAGAAAGTACCATTCATTTTCAGGTTTGTTATATGGTATAATTTCATTAGTTTTTCCTTTCAATATGCAATAGGATTTAAGGAGTAGTCTAGTAGACTGAAATAAGGGAAATTAACAGTATTAAAGCAGTGAACTTGAAGTTAATTCTGAACCAGTATTAAAGTAGTGACCTTGAAACTAATTTCAGAATCATTCTTTTGCACATTTAATTTAAAAAATATTTTGGAAAAAAAATGTTAGCTATTGTATCCCTCTTAATTAAATATTTTCTTTTTAACTTGCTTCATATCAAAAAGCTATGTTGACAACCTTCTGTCAAAAAATTGGTTTTTACAGTGCCATCGTATTCAGATGGATTTGAAATTTAAAATATTTTTAAGCAGTAAATAGAAGCGTTGAACAACTGGTAGGAATGAATAGCTTCTCTTTACAATTCTTATCTTTATTGCAAGTGGTGCAGTCATGTTTTTACTGGTAGTTTTTTAACTGTTTAATTATTGGCTTTAAACTTGATGGCAGGTGAAAAAATACCTTTTGTGCTATACCTGCTTTGAATTAAGAATAAGAGATCTTATTTTCTAATATTTCAAACCTGCATAGCCACTGTTTCTTTTTGAAAAATAGACAATATTGCTAAATGTGTAGGTACTTTTTAATTACATTTTGTACATTTGGATCAGAAGAATGTCTGTTATCTGTGGGTGTATAGATACATAAATGTATATATAAGTTTTTCTATCCTTTACAAGCTTTCATTCTAAGATACCTAGAATGGGAACTTACCTGCCTGCAGTAAAACAGGTCCCATTGGCAGATCCAAGTGCAGAAAGAGCCACAAAGAGAGGAACTATCCAAGCGCCTGGATAAAGGACTCGATATCCGAATGTCTGGGATATGGAGTTAAAATTAATCAGTTCTGTAATTTTAACTACTATTTGGTATATTCAGTAATGTTGCAGCCTCTTTAAAAGTACAGTAAATGAGTATCTAAGGTATGTTACCAATGAAAGCATATGTCATATATTTTATGTAGTTATTAAAGAATGCTTTGCCAAATGAAGACCTGGATGAATTCATGAACCACTCTAGAGTGCAATATAGCTGTCATGGTGTTTGAAGTGCAGCATCTGTAGGAAACATTGGGAGACAGATGTAAAAAATATATAGAAATTAAGTTCTGTTAAAAACACCTGGTTTGGGGAAGTGTCTGCAAAACCAAAAGAAAGATAGCATTGCAGCAGAGAGCCACACAAGGTGGTTTCAACCTATATAGAAGGAGGAACACTAGTAGTGACAGCATGACAATCTAGGCCTTATGGGTGAATGTGTAAAGGACAGACTTGCTAAGGTCTTTCACTGCATTTCAGTTTTTACCTGTGCCATGATATGTTAGTTGTTACTGCAGGATGGATGAGATCTAATGTAGGTAGTTGATCTACTGTAAATGAATTTTAATTAAAACTACTTAGACAGGTAGGTTTTGGGTTTTTAGTTGGGGTGTGGCTAATTTTATTAAGTCAAGCATAAAGCATCCTGGTTTTGCAGAAGTGAAACATCAGTGTTGTTGCTTTGTCCAGTAGTAAGTAGGACACGCGTCAGTGCAAAGCAAGAAGTCTCCTTACAGATGTACAGACTTATGCACTCCTTTTGCTGTGCTGCCTTTGTACTGCTCAGTGGAAGTTCCAACATTTTGTTGTTAATTTAGTCTGATGAGTTTAGGGCTAGCTGATGGGTGCTCCATTTGTAAGTTTAGTGGTGGATTGAAGAGGACTAGTTCTTAAACAAGATATAACTTGATAGGTACACTGCTGTATCTCCTGGGTGCATTTCAGCGTCACGTTTGCACCAAGTTCTACGTTTTAAAGTTGTTATTTTTTAACATTTTTAGGTATTTCTACGTTAGCGTACTACTTCACTGTGCTATGCTTTATTTTGTGTGCATGTTACATGCTGCTTGTTTTCCACAAAAAGGAACATTAGGAAAAATTGGTGCATGACCTCTCACCAGTTGTTTGAGAGACAAATGTCCCTCAGAAAATTTACTGAGGGGGACTGAAGGGACAGATGTGTTTGTCAAGATTTTAGAAAATTGACATAACCTTTTTAATCTGTAATAGTATGTGTTGCAATAATGTAAAAAGGATACTTCTTAGCTTTGTTAAGAACAAAAGCAAGAATAAGGAGGAATTGAGTTATGGACTACTTGCTGTTATCTCCAGAACTACAAACTTTGATCTGCTGTCATTTTGCATGTGCTTGTTTCTCAGAAATACTAGAAACAATGAAAAGGGTAAAGCAGCAGTCAGGTGTTATTTTTCCTTCCATCTTTTTCGGTGCTTATGGAAAACAGTCGAGCTCTGAGCTGCAGTGTTTACAAAATGTTAGCTGAAGACTGCATTCCTCTAGGTTCTTTTTTTTTTTTTTTTTGGGGGGTGGGGCGGATCTGGCAGAACCACTGTTTAAGTGAAGCATTACTGAAATAAATTTTAGTTAAAGAAACAACAGTAGATATTGGGGAAGAAGGTGATACTGACAGCTTAGACAGAAGTTAACTGTATCTTAAGGAAAATTGCAGGTTCCTTTTTGCTCATGACTTTAATGCACACAGCCTTCTTCAGATGCTCTATTACAAAATAAAGTGGCTTACCACAGCAACTGCCTGGGACTGCAGGAGTTCTGTTGAAGTCATTACGGTGAAATATGAAATGTTTATCAGAACGTAACAAACTGTAACCAAGGGGATTCCAATAATTATAGATAGCAGTAGATTTCTGAAGGATGCAAAAGTAAGACTCCATCAGCATTGCTACATCACTGGTAGAGTTCTCATAGTAAACTGTGGACTCTTACTTTTCCCCATATGCTCTTTAGGTGTATTTACGTTTCTTTACTGTAGAGCCATGGAAATCAGGATTTTAAAAAAGGGAAAATACAAATTCATGCAAATTTATGAAGCCTGTAATAGGTGCTAATTAGCTTTGTCTGTTAGTGCTCAAACCTTGAATAACCATTGCTTTTAAGAACAAACCAAAATATATCCCTGCTTGTACAAAAATATTAAGTGTTTGATTTTTGTTGTTAGAAACGCTGCTTTCTTACATAGTTTTACCTGTAAGGATTTTTAAGTTCTTCTGTGATGTAATTCAGTTGATTCCTGGAAGGAAAAACATCCATGCAATATTATGAGCCATCAGGTGTTAAAATACCAATGTGTTATGAAGTCAGGTACTATTTCTTGTGTTACTGGTTTTTACTGTTTCAGTTTAAAAAAAAAAAAAAGGTACAACCAATCTTTTAAGTGGTAAAACTTCTTATAGAAATGTCAGCCTCTTGATTCACCATCTTTTCCTCCATTCTCTTTTCCTCCTCACAGTTTTAGAAGTAAGTATTTCTGAGATTTTGAAATGAGATTGTCTTATTTCTTCGATAAAATATTCCAGAATAACAAAAAAAAAATTTGGCAGACATTTATCTCAAATTTACAAGATTGCTTTCAAACTTCAGGCTTTGCCATATCGGAGTGTTTTCAAATAAAAGCACAAGCGTACCCGTTGCAAGGACTGAAGCAAGTCTGCTAATGTTTCACAATTGTTCCGTAAGTCATATTCTCTAGAAAACTGGCATGAAAACCTTTTGAAGGATTACACCCATCAGAGTTATAATTTCCAGATACTAATTTTTGCTAGCGCATGTAGACCAGATTGAAACAGCATTTTTACTCATCCACTTCTGAAAATGTGAGGAGGAGTTGGTATTTACAGTTCAACAGGCTAATTTTCAACCAGTGCCTGGTGGTTACATGTTGAAATAATTACATAGGCACTAGCTTCCCTGCCCCCTTAAAAAAAATCTAGGTGAATGTCTGAATTAGGAGACCTGCGTGCCTGAGTTGAGACACTCAAGCTTGGAAATAGAACCTGAAAGAGTAATCCATTTAAAAATAAATTCAGTTTTAAGCATCTAAATGGGATTTGCTGTGTTGTAAGTTAAGATTTATATTCTTAACTCCTTCCAAAATATGGATCTATATGCTAACTTTTACAGCTTGGACACTTAAGAATCGCATTAATGGATCAGACTTTGATGCTAGATTTGTGCCAACAGAGCCCTAGACCAACTACCATTCCCTTTAGCGTCAGGAAATTAAACATGTAACTTTTCTGGAGTGTGGCAGAGGTTAAATATTTCTGCCAGTAAATATATTTATTCTTATGAAAACAGTTCTGGGAAGCACTTTTCTAAGTATTAAATATAAATACTGGATGTAGAACATAAATGTAAACTTAAATCCATCTGTATCTGTGATTATTTTCAAATGTGTTTTCTTAAATCTAATATAGTAGATGATAATGGATAAACAGATGTGGAGATTTAAAATGGAAAGCTTCTTGGGGAAGAAGACTTCCGCGTTTTTACACTAATGAAACTGATTAAGAAAAATTTTGGAAGTTGAACCTTATGAATTCTGATACTTTTTTTTAATCATATTTCACAAGAAATAGAATTTGATGGGGTAACCTGTAGGGGCTTGGGAAGGCACTTATGCATAACATAATGGAATTAAACTGTTATATTCTCCTCATTCCTACAGTATCTAAGCACCTCCAGCAGCAAAGCAGTCGTGCTTCCAGGATTTAGTATGGTTTCTTTCCCTAATAAACAGCAACATGAGGTTCGTTTGGGGGGTTGGGAGTCTGGGGGGTTTTTTGTTTGCTTGTTGTTTGTTTGGTTTTTGTTTTGTTTTGTTTTAACCAGACTGGTGTTCTTTTTCCAGAATTCATTAAGAGATTCTTAACAAGAAGCTAGATGTTAATTTTTTTGGATCATATCTTTGAGCTCTACAGGGAGAGAGTAAATGGGTTAAAGGCTGTTAAACTGTAACCGTTAATGTGAGTAAAGATGCCTTACCATCCATCATAGGCCCAGAGTCCATTATAAAATGCCAGACCGAGAGAACTAACAGAGATTTTACCGTCCTTGAAAGAACCTTTAAAGTTTTCAGTTTTTCCTGCAAATAAGGCATAGATTACTGATGAGTGTTGAAATTAATTCTTTTAATCCCCACCAGCTGAAGAAACATTCCAACATCTGTTTCATGTTTTGAAATAACGATTTTTATTATTTGATCTGTAGTGTTGCATTTCCCACCCACCCTCCCATATCTAAAAGGGTGCGTACCATAGTTCCCAAGAGATCTGGAACAGAGCCTTACTGTTGTGTCACTTCTATCAGTGGGGAATTTTTTAATGGTCATAGCAGAAGCTAAAATAATTTTTGCAAGTAAAGTATATTTGTTTACCTTGTGCAACGAGAACAATTCCACTCACAATAATGATTGTGACAATGATCATTTTAGCAGCCGTGAGAAAATTCTGGAGATAGCTTCCCAGCTTCACACTCAGTGAATTCACTGTTGTAATTGTCACTAAAAGAAATAAGTGTTTAAATTTCTGCATTAAATTTGTCAGAATAGAAAGAAAAGTTGCCTCCTAAAAATCCCCTTTTCCTGCTCCTTATTTACTGTACTGCTTTTTCCTCCCACTGTTTGTCTATATTATTGATATAGTTTTAACATACTATGTTTGGATAAGATTTTAAATAGTGAGGAAAAAACAGTTTTCTGAGTTAGATTTTGATAGTGCCCTTAACAAAACAAAAAAAAAATTGAAGATGCACACCATCTGATTAATACAGAAATAGTATTTCCAGGCTTGATCCTTTTCTGCTAGAGAAAGCATTCAGTACACAGCTGTATCTATCTTAATAAAGAAGCTAATAATTAGACTAGGAACGAACCATTTTGAAACCTATCCTTTTATATGCTGAACTAGCTATTGTGGGAAGGAGTTGCTGTGGTGTGTTCCAAAGCTCTCTGCTGCTGTCAGTGTAGGGTTACTTCCTGGTGTCTTCGTGAAGATTAACCTCCTGAAGTCTCACTGTGCTGAAACGCATTCATTGATGGGGCCAAACAGAAATCACTGTGTGGTTCTGGACCTTGTCTTTCTTAGTATGACTCTTACCAATGGCAGCTGCTGCAAGACACTTGATGACAATTTGGGGTGGATCGCAACCTGGGTAAAAAGGAGCTGATGCGTATTCCGCAAAGCTGAGACAGATGATTGCAAATGAAGACGGTTTTGTAACCAGCAAGCTTGTCCAAGAGAACAAAAATGCTGGAATTGGGCCAAATGCCTCCATAAGGTAAGGATATTCTCCCCCGGATTTTGTGATCATTGTACCAAGTTCAGCAAAACAAAGTGCACCTGAGTAACAAGAAAAGCATTTATTACTGGTTTAGTTCATACACTTCTTAAGCTATGATGGGCTAGAACAGATGGTAACTTTTTTAATAGGTAGAAAAGTTAAGGAAATGGATGTGTACAATGCATCATTATTCTTTTCATGTTTTTGTACATTTTACTACATATGTAAAATAACATTGTAGTTACTTGTGAGCAATTGGAAAAAATACACTGAAACTATTAAGTTACAGTCCAGAATTTACTATTATTGGGGTTTAAGACTTCAGCAAAGAAAGCACAAACATTCTGATTTCATATTAGATTTCTAACCAACACTGTAAGAAGTGACGATTGCACTGACTGACCTACCTTTTTGAAACTAGAAAAAAATGGAATTGCTGTACAGCTTTGAAGTAAAATGTCTGCTAAGCTCAGATTTAAAGTGCAGTGATACTTCTAGATTACTGCTGTAGCTGGTAACTTGCGTAAAGGTTTTCTGCATGTGCTGTATACCTGTCACAATGCCCAAAGAATTCCTTTTTGTTTTACTTCTTGAAATATTTTGAGGTGCTTAGTGCTAAATTTTCAGATAAGATTTACACAATTACACAGGTGAAAAAACCAGCAGAAGTACCTATCTCACCACCAGTAAATTTCACATTTTGCTTGGGATTTGAGTAGAAAAGTATTCTCTGTATTACCATTAGTGGATGAAGTAAGCTAAACTAAAACTTGCTTTCAAAATGAACTGAAAATGTGCTTTAGAATTTAAAAAAAATTCTTATAAACAGTACGTATTTTAAATTTTTGCCTGAGTACTGATAACAGTCATCAAGATATGACTGATTTTGGTCTAGGTGCTATTAGCTAATTTGTGAAATTACAGTAGTATGCAGAAACAGTAGATAAAGATTTAAGCAAAGATTCAGATTCTTTGTTGACTCATTTACCTAATGTTGCAAGAAGTCCACAGGCTGCCCAGATGGTTAAACAAGGACCCACAGCTCCAACGTTGGCAAGTACTGATTTTGGAGAAACAAAGATCCCTGAGCCAATAATTGTACCAATAATCATACAGATTCCACTGATGAGGCCCACCTTGAAATAAAATGAGACACTTTGGTAAAGTAATTTCTAATAATTCAATAATTACATTTCAGTATAATACAATTACAGTAATTATCATTACTGACATTTTTTTTCAGCTTTCAGCATATAGCTTCTACAAAGTAATGTGTTAAACGATATGAAGTTTCTCTTTTCTTTCCAAGATGCATACACACCCTGTGGCGTACTCGCGTTGTTTCCAAAAGTACAGTTGTTTGGACTTTGCCTGCCTATGTATTTGCTTTATTAAACCATCCTTTGAATCATGTGGGTCTCAAATCTGACCTTGTACAGGTGAACATCTGATGAAACACTGGAATTCTTTCATGAGCAGTTGAGGAGTTCTGAATTTTCTAAGATTCAAAAATTTGCTCTCTTGGATTGAGTCTTTTTTTTTTTTAAATTATAGCAGTTATTTTTCTCTCCTTGCTTGAAGTATTTGTGCACAGGAATTATCTTGATACTGCCAGGTGATGAAAAGATCATGTTCTCCTGACTTTATATTAACGTACATATTTCATGAAACTACTAAAACTTGAGGCATCTCCTGCTTAAAAAACAGTAGCATAGGCTTAAGTTTTCCTTTTAGTTAGGGCTAGATTAATAACATATTTCTGGTTTTAGCACCAAACTAAAACTACATAGGAATCTTTTTGCAGGTTATTTAAATTTAAAGAGGAATTCTACTCGTTCTGGAGAGGCATGTCTGTTTTCTAAAGCATCCATAATTTTACGGAGGAGACATTTTCACTTGTCTTTCTGTGCCAGCGGCTATTTTCTGGCCATAAACACTAACAGAACTTTCAGAAGCAATAAGATGAACAATCCGTTCAGCCTCTGAAAAGTACACGTGGAAAGAAACAGTAAAGTTTGTCTCTCACTTAATTGATGTTGAAGTTATTGTAAATTAAAATAATTCAAAGACTTAAAAAAATGCATCTTCTTTTAAATTGTGTTTATATCAGAGCTATTTAACTAGTATTTAGGAGTTTCCTGAAATGTAAACGAACCACAGCATCAAGCTACTAGCACATCCCTGCTCAGCTGGGGCACAGTTGCACGTTTTGTCCGATGACATGTGCACAGACACCCCCCTCCTGCCTCCCTCTGCCAGCCCCTCCGTGCACGCAGCCTAGGCGGGGTGCGGGGGTAGGTTTGCCTGCTTTTGTAGGTTCGTCTTTTGGGCTTCATGACTCTGAGTGGATTGTCCATCCTCTTTTCCTTTGTCCTCTCTTCTTTTCCTCAAGCTGGCTTCATCCATTTGTTTTACTTGCTGAGATCTCTAAAGAAATAAAAACAAAATATCAGTCTATGGTATTGTTTCCTTGAGTTTTTCCTATTGGTATGGGTCCAAAATAGTGTAGTTAAATATTGCCAGAAAACATAAAACACACGCACTTGCTCACAGGCAAAGGGCTTCCCTGGAAATTAAATTGACAAGGTAGGGCAGTGCACTTCACCTGGTCCGCCTGTCTTGCTGTGGATTTTCCTCGTACCCAGGGGCAGTGAAGGTCTTTGTATCTTCTCTCTCAGGTTACATTCAGTGGAGAGGGTGTCCTTGCGGAACAGTCTCGGGTTTATAGCTAGGCCTTCCTTTGAATTCTCCCCGAGGTCCAGACAGATTTAATCTTTCTCCCAAAAGCTAGTCTGTTTTCTCATCTAGGAGACCTTCTTTCTGATCTTCATTCAATTAAACCTTGTCCCAAGTCCTTGGAGATGTAAGTACCTGCTAAACCAAACGTTGTCTCCTGTAATTGTCTAATTAGCAGCTCTTTGCCTCAGAAAGAGACACCAGTTTTCTCCCTGTTGACTCAGGGTGAATGTCTTCTACCATTCTAGAATACTATACATTCTAATTCTAAGAATAGAAAATAGTTTGTTTTCAAATTTAAATGGGGTTTTTTTTGGTGAGGATTTTGTTCGTTTTCCACAGCATTGGAATAAAATACAACCTGAGGGAGTCAACGAAACTGATCAGGTTAGGTCCTGATTATTAAATTTATTCAGTCAAAAGTCTCTTCACTCCTGAGACTCTACAGCTGTAATTGCTAAAATCTGGATGTTGAAGATTATTTTGCAGTTATACAGACAGTAATTCAGGGATGCTTTGTGTTCAGGCAATTTAGCTAGTATCCAGTAATCCTTGGCTATAAAAATTGTAGCATTTTAAATTGACAGAACACCTATCTTGGTACTAATGATCTTCAGAAACATTTGGGCTATAAAGACATCCAGTTTATGTTTTGAATTCAAGTTTTTTTTTTCCAACATGAATAATTACAAATCCAACTTTTAAGATTAAAATTACAATAAAAAATTGCCCACATAAGGAATGCAGGGCTTCGGTCACTGAATTTTATTAAAGCTTTGTACCCAGCTTCTCTCTTTAAAGTCTTGAGTTTAAAATGTTTTAATCATCCCCTTTTAGCAATTCATACTTCCACTTACCTTATTTATTCCTATTTGTTTGGTGTAATCAGGCTCTAGTGTATTTCTTTATTTCTCCTGTTAGATTTACCAGCCAGTTAGGCAGCAAGACGTGTCCATGTCTGAAATCCGCAAAAGCAGCAGCACCTTAAGTACAGAGGTTATAAAAGGTAATTATTAAACCCATTCTCAGCCAAGAAGTTTTGAGATAGGAACCACAGGTAAACCAACATCCCAATTAGTTTATCTTTTTTTTTTAAAATAAGTCTTTGTTCCATTTGTGAGAATGTTTGTCCAGTACCTAAGTAGTCTATTACATAGTGAGAGTGAGCCATAATTTGAAGAGTCTATTTTGATTACTTTATATCAAGAAATTTCTAATTTAGAATTCCTTTGGAAAGATAACTTTGAAGAATTTTTTTGTATTATGGGAGCATTAACGCATCTGTCCAGAAGTTAGCTGCATCCTATAAAACTAGTTGATGTTTCTATCTTGAGAGGGTAGGGGACTGTGAGCAGAAATATTTCCTTTGTTTTTCATTAACCTGAGGACAGCTGAGTGGGCAGCTTCTGTTCCCTTCACTTGCAGTTCCAATTACTTTTTTGTTTTTGTAAATGTTTACAAATCTTGCTTTAGTGAAAAATGCCATTCCCTATTTCTATGCAATTGCATATCTAGGGAAATGGCATTGTTATCCTGAATGGTGAAGTAAGGCAGCTTCTTCCCTTCTGGCTATTCATCCCTAAAATACTTGCAAAAAACCCCTTAATCGTGTTTCACTTCATTGTTTTTGGCAATGCTCCTTTCCTGTAAGACATCCAAACCAGTAAGTCCTGATCAACCTGATCTAGCTTCAGCTGCCTTTTTTCAATAAACACGTACTGTTAAAAGCAAAAAGGTATTTGGGTTTTAGTCACTGATGGTAAGATTTGTTGTCTTGTTAAGATAGTGCCTCGTGAACAATAGTAGTACAGGATTGGAAATAAAACCAAATTGTTGGAGCTAAGGATCAACAAAACTGTATCCTGGCATGATAGGACAGTTTGTTTGTTTTTTATTTTAATGTTCTGTTTAAGCATGCAGGCGTGATCAACTTCCTGTCTTTTGTAACGTTGATGTAAATCTGTGACTAGAAATGGACTAACAATGTGAAGCAGAAGTACATTGGTTTATATTTGCCATGTTTTGTGATGGCTGAGCCAGACTGTGCTGTGAATGACTTTCTCCACGTTGAGACTGCAAAGTAATGTCAGTATTGAAAATAAAACCAAAGCAGTATTTTTTTTTTTACTCACTGTCTTTTTCCTCTTTGTTTTTCAGGTTTAATTCTCACAGAAATAGGTTATACTTCAAGAGAAGATCTTCCATCTTAACTACTTATTCAAAAATTACCATCTGAATTATGGTTGGTTAAAAGTTCTTTTTTTCCTACGCATATAGACAATAGTCTTAAAATGTTAGTCTTACTACAAGTATATGAAAAGGCAGATATCAGCAACTTATTCCTTCTGCATCTTTTACAAAGACTTTAAAACATTTTTCACTGTAATTGTGATGGAGTATTAAATATCCTAATGTTTTTGTATCCATCATTTGCAGATGCCTCCTTTGGGATCAGATATTATGTAATGTACTTCTGTGTTCTCTAGAGCTGATAACTTTGAGGTTTATAATCTTCTTATCATTCCTGTTTTTCCTGAAATGCTGCAGACACTGTTGAAATAGCTAATGTGAAAAGAAAAAGGAAGGGAATTATATTATGGGCTTAACTTTGTCTCTCGAAATGAAGTAGCCACACCTTTCATATCATCTCTACTCTGGCATTTCCAGACCAACAAAAAAAGGGGAAAAAAAACTTAAGTAATTTTGATGAAAAAATGATGGAGTATTTAATCTCTAATTCCATATTAAGTCCAGTTTTGCTTAGGAATTTTTTTCGGTTTAGTGTAGGTAATCTTTGAATTTTTGTATGTTCTACACATAGAATCATAGAATGGTTTGGGTTTGAAGGGACCTTAGAGACCATCTAGTTCCAACCCCCCTGCCATGGGCAGGGACACCTCCCACTGGCCCAGGTTGCTCAAAGCCTCATCCAGCCTGGCCTTGAACACCTCCAGGGATGGGGCATCCACAGCTTCTCTGGGCACCCTGTGCCAGTGCCTCACCACCCTCATAGTGAAAAATTTCTTCCTAAAGTCTAGTCTAAATTTACCCTCTTTTAGCTTATACCCATTGCCCCTTGTCCTATCACTACACTCTCTGATAGAGTGCCTCCCCATCTCTCCTGTAGCCCCCTTCAGGTACTGGAAGCTTCACATTAGCTATTTCAACATCTCATGATGTTTTGAGAGGTCTTTTCTTTACGCATCGCATCTATTCTCTAGTTTGTTTCTTGAGATACAATAAAGGCAACATTGAAAATATGTTGTTTGAGTTTTTGCCTAAGCAACCCGGTTTCTTTAGTCAGCCTGGAAGGTGTATTTGGAGTGTTCCCATCTGTTCAATAGGTGTCTTAAATCTCTGCCAGTGACTTGACCTTAACTAGCCTGTGTTTCCTTATAAAAATTGAAAAGTCTCTTCATTTATTGTCTGGTGTTGATTTAGGGGTTAAACTTCTTGGGATGCTATAAACTTGTTAAAGGATTTGCAATTTTACCAGCAGTATGTCTTTTCCTCAGCAGCTTAAGGAAAAAGTAAACACTGAGTTCAAGGATTCTACTGTTATTTTCTTTATGGACAAGAGAAATGGCATTTTACAGCCATGGGAAAAGACTCCTTCCCTCTCAAATGCATGCATCAATGGAGAGATCAACGAGTTCGCATTCCACGGGGCTGCAGAAGCAAACTCTGGGCTGGTCCTGCCTAAGCAGCGTAGTTTGAACCTTTTCAAATGCTATTTACCAATTAAATCGTAAAAAGTAATTTTCAACTTTAATTCAGGAAACAGCAAGGGCACAGTGTATAAATACACCTTTTATTATCATTAGTCACTAATAGTAAAGGTTAATGTTTGTTAGGGTTGGTATTTACTGCTTGCAATAATGCATGTTCTGCTTTGACCAATGCTTAAGCAAATAGTAAGTATTCTAACTTGCAGGTTGTAATTGTAGCTTAGCAGTATCTCAGCATGGGAACTTTCCATTCTAACCTTGCTACTTAACAGGTTACTAAATTTTAATCAGAGGACTGCTCTGTTTACTTGCACCTGTTCTTCCAGTACCTAATGGGGGCTACAGGAGAGATGGGGAAATGCTCTTTATCGGGGAGTGTAGCAACAGGACAAGGGGTAATGGTTATAAGCTGAAAGAGGGCAGATTTAGACTAGACATTAAGAAGCAATTTTTTACTGTGGGGGTGGTGAGGCAGTGGCCCAGGTTGCCCAGAGAAGCTGTGGATGCCCCATCCCTGGAGGGGTTCAAGGCCAGGCTGGATGAGGCTTTGAGCAACCTGGGCTAGTGGGAGGTGTCCCTGCCCATGGAGGGGGGTGGAACTCGATGATCTTTAGGATCCTTTCCAACCCAAACCATTCTGTGATTCTTTGAATCCTGCCATTAACAGATGTGCTGTAGGAAGTGATCTCACTGCTGTTATCTCTAATTTTTTTTTTTTCTGATTAATTGCGGGCATCCTGCAAGTGGAATATAAGAAAACAGTCTGGTTTTAATAGCTGTGTCCATGCTGGGTTATGCTACTGGATTGCAAGATCTTTGCATCTTGTGGGAGTCAACAGGAAAGACCAGATGACTATGTAATTTTCAATGCCCATAGCGTATATGGATTTTAAATACCTGTGGGTTTTTTCCCTACTTAGTTCTTGGTTACAGAGTAGTTGGTTTTGCCCCTGTGACAAGTAGGGCTGTTGAAAAGATCTTCAGGTCTGCTAAAGGTTTTGCACTAGACCTGCCTGAATGGTGCACATTTTTTAGTAAGATAATTTTTTTTTTATTATTATTATGGGATTTTTTCAAGCACAGCTGTTCAGAGACTTGTAAATGCTGGTTATGTTGTTCTATCCAAAACATCACAGAAAATCAAGGAGTCTTTTCTTAAGGATGTTCTGAAGGAATTTTGACAGCCTCTGAAGAAAACTGGCTTGACTATATCGAAATAATTTTTTTACAGAGCTTTCAGGAGCCAAAGCTTTTAACAATGTTCAAAGCCTGATCAGGATGAGTGATTTCTCTAGTGCAAAGCTCCTCCTGTTCTTCTGTTTGAGGAGCTGGCGCCTCACTTTGATCTCCTTTTTGAATACAAAATTCAGGTTGCATTCCCCTGGTGTTTCATCAAGGAGGGTTTACCAGGTAACACTGGCTTTGGAAGACGGCATCTTTAGTGTGCCCATTTCTGGCTGAGGAAGAAAGTGGTGAGTACTGAAGCACTCCGCAGAGTGTCTTGATCCCCTGTCCTTTTGACTGTGTTATTTTAGATTATATAGGCTAACAATTTTTTTCATACCAAAATCCGAGAAAGAAGTGTTTGTGCTTCTGCTTGGAATTGCAAGATTATTAAAATCATATGACCAGTGGGAAGGAGAATTAAGAAATATTAAATAGTGTTCAGAATACTTGCACGTATGTGTATGAGAAATTATTATCACAGTGAAGACGGAAAAACTCAGAGCCATCTTCGTAGTGAACGTGATGCTGTTCTTTTCACCTTTGATCTTCAGACCACAATTAATCCTTAATTAAACATTAGATGGAGTTGGATTGGACTGTGTGACACCATTCTCTTGCAGCAATCTGATACTGTTTTAAAGGGAAGAACACGTACCAGCAACCGTTTCTGTTGGTTCAAATCCTATCCTAACTTGTCCTGTTCATTTCTAACCTCTGTGGCAACTCTTTCCTGTCCCCTGCAGAGTACTGCAGCAGAGCAAGAAGAACATCATTGTGGAGAAGAATCACTGTGCACAAGGCAGCTGTGTGTTTGAGTTGGGATTTTAATATAGCTACAAAAGGAGAAGGTAAGGAAGGTAGTCGTGTGACAGCTGAAGTAAAACAGTGTCCTACTGTCTTCTGCAGCAGAGCAAGAAGAACATCATTGTGGAGAAGAATCACTGTGCACAAGGCAGCTGTGTGTTTGAGTTGGGATTTTAATATAGCTACAAAAGGAGAAGGTAAGGAAGGTAGTCATGTGTGACAGCTGAAGTAAAACAGTGTCGTACTGTCTTGCCCAGTTACTTCTCCTGGAGTCCTTGGTGGCCATCCTCGAACTGCTGATCACTCCATCCCTTAACTATTATTTCATGCTATGATCAGATGCATCTATTTCTTGAGACTTGTCTGCCTGATGCCCCTTTATTTAATCTGTCTACTTTTCCTGCTCCCTTGATAAAATGAGTTTCAGCAGCACTGTGTCAATCTCTTACTTGACTGGAACAGAATTTAAAGTAGGTTATAGACTAGACTTTCCAGCACTGGCATCTGACTCACTGATTATACAGTTACGGTGATAAAATGTTGTTTCATTGGCAGTGCATCTGTATGGAATTAATTTGTAATGAGAAATTAACACCAGAGAATGTTGTCTGTTCATTCCAAAAGGATGGATCTTGTGCAGTAGCATGTATTTGGTATTAATAAAGTTTTCAGTTTTCCACGTTCTAACCTAATTCTAACCATTTAAAACTATTTTTTTGGATAGAACCAAGGTATTCTGTAATTTGTTTTGGTTACCTGAGTTGAATCAGGGTTCCTTCTGCTGGATAAATGCCCAGGTTCTATGGCAGTATATAGAAGAAAGTATATTCTAAGTGTTTTCAGCCTGTGAAATAAGAAGTCTCTGTACTGCAACAGTTAAGTTCACTCTATTTATCAGTCATTCGGTGTGGTGGTTATGTTGCATCTTTCTGTGGTTCACGATGGATTTATTCGCCTACCCTAGCTGTAACCCAACGCAGGAGCTGTGTTTGTAGGCCTGGTACCCTCAGGGCAGGCCCAAGGACCTCTTTTCCCCGGAGCAGAGAGAAGCACTCTTACTGAACAGACACGAGCACATTAACTCAAGCTGCACGGGGTTCTGGTAACTGAAAGAATTAGGTGGTTTCTAGCCAGTTGTCGCAGTTCTCTGCAGCTTCCATCCCAGTCCCCAGGCATTACCAGAACATCCCCAGCGGTGGGGGTGAGCCGGCCGAGGCGCAGCTGCAGCTGATGGCAGTTAACAGCTTCATCCCAGCCTTCTGCTGGAGAGGCACTGCCTCTTGTACTGGGTGTGGAAAGCCTAGGAATCGTGTGAACAAACTTTTTTCCCCAGTAAATAAGGTTTCACTGTTCTAACACCCATTTTCAGATAGCATGTCATTGCACAGAACTCCATCAGTGAGGGTCAGCTGTGGAAGTGCTCAGCGCTGCTGGCCCGAGCGTGGTGCTGCTGTCACGGGTGTAGCTGCTATGAATTAAGAATGCATTGAATTTTTAACTTTTTTAAAAAAACCAAAACGTACTGAGTAACTCCCAGTAGTGGTTCCTTGTGTTAGCAGATAATGCAGTTAAACTCTCCCTAATTGCACCTCCTAGAATTTCCAAAATACACAAAATACCTCCAGCAGAGTTGGTTTCTAGTGGCTCACTTGAGTGTTTTCCAGTGCTCAAATAAAATTATTTTGTTCTTATTTTTAACTGCTTCTTAAGCAGAGAAGTGATGGCAATCATCCATTAAGCTCTTTATTTCTTCTAGTTAGCTTCTGAGACATTGGGTTTTTGTTTTATTATTTTAAGTAGTGGTATCTCCTGCTAGGCAATCTTAACGCATAAAATTATTGTTTAGTAATTTCAGGGGGATTTTATGGTGGTTTTTTTACTTCACGTTTAAATGTTGGGTGCTTTAATAAAATAATATTTTTGTTTTCTCAAAAGAATATTTATATGCATAATGCCTCTTTTATGTTTTTTCTAATCCTAACATCGGTGGCCTGCACTAAACATTATTTCACGTACTTTTTGTACATAGAAGCATACTGAAAACAAGTGTTTTAATGCAAGATGAAAAACATCCAGAGCCTAAAATTCATCTTTCATCTGAAAGGGACTTGAGGGAAAACACATTCTTTTAGCTATTTGTAAAGTAGAAAGAGAAAATGAGTTTCTTTCCTAACTGTCAGAAGGAATTGGAGAGAAGCACCTGTCTAATCATTAATTCTATTTGTACAACACTTGATGCTCTTGCACATGTTTCAGATTAACAAAAGCAAATACAACTCCAGGATTTTACTATCCAAGAGTGTCCAGTGGATTATATGTACCTTTGTATTTAAAATATCTTTAGGATTTTCTTGGTATGCCAAAAAAGCGGTCCTGAGCCACAAAAGGACTTCTTCATCCATGGGACATGAAGTTTTCTCAATTTTCTTGCCAATGCTGTGGAAACAGAGTATGTATAATCTCCCAGGGATGTGATTAAATGTTAGCTCATTTAAAGTTTAACATGTTTTCATGGTATGCAAATGAAAAAGCAAGTGTAGCACTTCTGAACGTAGTGTTAGAGTGTTGCTGTCAAGGTGCTGTCCTTGGAACTGTATACTAACACCCACGCTAGAAAGAGCGCTGTGAAAATGGGAGGCAGATGGGGCAGAAGTGTAATTCTAAGACATTCCCAGTTTACTTAAGTGGCAGAACAGTTAAGCCAATATTGAGAGAGTTTTGAAAATCTCACTTGTGTTTCTAAGGAATTACAAATATGATAGTTTTTTTTCCTGTTAAGTTCTTTATTTTTACAAAATCTTGAGACATATGCAAAAAGACAATTAAAAACAAATGAGAAGAACATGTAAATTATTTACCTATGCAGCTACAAGGTTATATTTACATACTCAAAGATGCTTATCTTGAAAAATATAACTTAAAAGACTTCATTTTCAGTACCTGCCTCGAAAAACAATGTGGGTATAGCCATGTTTGTTTGATGTTCTTTCAGGATCACTGTAAGCAGACATGCAGATTTAGGGAAAGGAGGGGAGTGTGTATGTCTATGTCATCTATATCTGACTTGGCTGAATAGGTATCTCAGACCTTCTATTTTACATTAGTTTTTTCAAATTTAAGGAAGACAGACGGGATGGGTTTAGCAACTGACCACCCTCACCCTACTCTCCCCCTAAAAACCCAGCAACACCACCCCCTGACAATGTCACATATTAAGTTAGTGCTTAAAAATAATTTCTGATGTTTTGGATGTTACTGTGAGTCACTGTGTCCTCAAATAATCGAGTTGAAGAAGCCCGGAGCAGGAAAGAATTTGAAGATGGACCTCTTGTTAACTACCCAAGAGGGGACTGTGAGATAGTCGTGCTAATTTTGCGAGTCAAAGTCTCCATGTGGCATGCTGAAGTTTTATCTTGATGAGCTGGTAAGGTTGTTGCACTCATTTGATTACATATTAAAATTCCAATGATTGTAGGACTTGTATATCTTTCACTTAGTTACCTGGGTGTTTTGTCTCTTAGGAGGGGGCTCTCTGAGTGCGCTGAGATTTTGCAAGTGCTTTGAGAGCCTGTAGAATCTTTGACTTTCCACTGTTTTGTGGAAGCCGTCTTAAAAAACAGTACATCCACACAACACTAAAAATCACGGTGTGGTTGGAGACGTGCTCCCCACCTGCTCCTAAATAACCCTGTTCTGCTGAGTCATGGCCTTATCTGAGGAAAACGCCTCAGGAAAGCAGGATATTTTCTAGACATTAGCAGTGTGTATTCTTTTCGGTATTTAACTTGGCTTTCTACTCTTTCTTGTTAACTCTGTGGTCAAAGCCAATGAGATTTGTCATTATTTCTAATATTATAAAACTACAATAGTTAGAGGGTTTTTATATTGTTATGGTTTTCCGGTACCATTTTGGTTTTGTTACGGAAATGAAGCAAAAAGCTGATCCCACAAGTTATACAGAAATTGAAAATAAAGTCTTTTCATACTACTACAACGCTGATGTGCAATATTGTGAAAAATCAACAGTTATGAAAGCTAAGGCAAATAAATGTCATAATAACCTATCTAAAGGTTGGCACTGTTGCAGGGAATGCTTCTGGGAAAAAAAAGTGGCTTCTGAAGCTATTGAATCTGAAGTGGGATGAAGACAATCTGGAGGAGAGCTGCTTCCTCTGCTGACATCTCGTGCCCTTGGCAAAACTGGTAGGAACTTGCTGACACCTGGGCTCCTGTAAATCTCTTTAGGGGACAGTTGTGTGTTCGGGCACCACCCAGTTGTTATGAGGATGTCTGTCTTGTCCGTTTCTTGTTAAAAAAAAAGTAACATTTTAGGCTAGATTTACACTATTGAAGGTACAGCTGGAGAATATACTGTTGTCATTTTGATGACACTAAAATGCAGTTGTTTTGAAGAGGGTAAATGTTCCATTACATCTTGTGTTGTTGAAAAAGTCAAAGTCAGGTACTGAGTTCTCTTTCTTGGATGAGATGCAAAACACGTGGTTATTCTTACCGCTGAGATTCTTGCTAAATTTCATTTATAGTAAGGGATGAAGGTTTCACATCACAATAGCTAAAATCATGTCCAGAAATGAGGTCCTTCTGAAAGGTTTCCTGTAAGTATGGTTCAGAAACTCTGACAGTACTCCCCATGTTGTTCTTCCTCAGTTTTATACAAGAGTTCTCTCATTCTTCTGTTTTCTTTGGATGTGGATTCCCAAATGACTTCAAGATCGCCTTCCACTTTACTAGAAAAAAAGGAAGAGAAATTCTAATTTTAAAAACACTTCTCTCTCTGTTTACAAACACCGTCTTCTGAGGACAGTCTAAGGCAGTTTCATTACTAGGGCTTTCTGACCTACATTTAATGTGCAAAGTACAGCAATGTTAACTACCTGGAAGTGCTGTTCCTCTGCAGAAAACTTAAGAAATACATTGTGACCTAGAAACCTCAAAGGTAAGTGTTCGATAAAATAAGACTTGCATTTATGAACCTGGTTTTCTACCCTAGAACTACATTAACAACTTTGTTTATATCTGAAACTTGCAATATATTTCATTTAAGGAAAGATATGCCATAATCATGACTCCTAAGATTGCTCTGTCAACAATAAAAATGTCATTATGATTATCAGCTGCCTGAAGAACAGAAAATGATACAGCTTTCTTATCAGCTGATTTAGGCGAAAGGTTGCTGTGAATTTATTACAGTCTCTAGCAAAGGCTGTAATTATTGAGAAGGCTCTACAGAGCAGCTTCCAGGAAGATAAACTTTGCATATCTCTAGAAGTTTTTAAAGCTTTTATTTATCAAAAGAACAATTACATCCTGCATTTCTTTTTGAAAACCAAGTGGAAAAATTCTGTTCTCTTAGACGTAATGGCTGAGCAGTGCAACCTCTGATTTTTGTCATCACATGAAAGATGATGTAGGAGGAGAGAAAATTTGAAAGGAAAGTCGTCTTTGTTATGTTTTATGAAGCCCACATTAGTTTAGATACAGACTCTGTTAAAAACAGAATTATGAGAGAAGAAACAAAAATGAGGAAGCACAGGAGTACCACTACTGTGCCAACTGTCTAAACTAGCATTCCTTTTGAACACACTGTCATCTGCAGGAACTCTGCCTCCCGGCATTTTGGTACTGTGCACTCATGCCATTGTCCTGGCCTGCTCCCAGTCAGGTTTGCTATGGCCCTGTTCAGATTAATGAGGTGGGGCTGTTTATCTCTGACAGAGTGTCACACTGAAAGAACTGTGCCATTTCCAGACCTGAAGTAGTATCTTCCCGTGTTTTCCAAGAAGACTTATTACCAACAATCGATACGGTAAACTTGTATGATAAGAATTTTATGGCAGTAGCTAATTCAGACTTGGTATGATTTCCTGACTCCGCTATTATAAAACTAAATGCAAGAGCAAAAGCAATTATATGAAGAAGTTTTCTGTCTTGACCTACTTAACAGTGCTTTTAACTAGACTGACTGTGGCCAGTGCCTTTAAAATAGCTTCATTTGTTTTATAGTGTTCCTAAAGAGAAATCGTAACTTCATAAAATACAGTCAGCTATCCAAATAGTCAGCATACCTTCAGCTAAATTTCAATTTAAATTGGCTTTCTTGCTTAAAATGTGGCATGCTACTTTGACTTTCATTACTTAAACATCAAAATTCAGTAATCTAATATACAATACACATATTGTATGACTTTACCTTTATGTTTATACAGGTATTTTGACATTTTTAACATTATTAGCCAGACAGTTTTCTGGACTAGAAATTAATTCCATAAACAAAGCTAGTGGAAATAAATGTAAATGTTTGGTACTGTCTGGGCACTAGTGACTTTGGTTGCCAAGCTACAGATAACTAACAATATCTAAACTACAAATAATTTTCCTTTTCTAACTCCTGTGACTGTGTGGAAGGAAGGGAGAGAGAACAGACTAAGCCTTATAAAGCCATAAGTACATGAAGCTAACCAAAACATATGTTTAATTTCTGGCAGATAGCCATAACAGGGTACGTACATATTTGGATTACCTGGGGAAATTATATTGCCACCACACTTGAGGTGAATAAAGGAGCATGAGGAAACTAGTTTATATGAACAGCATCAGCCATGGTGTTAGCTGGTTCTATTGATTTTTGTTTTGTAAGAATAAAAATACATTCTCTCTTAGAGATGTAGATTTCAGCTGACTTCTCAGCAACATTTTTTAATATAGTTATCAAAGGAAAACAGCAGATGATGAGATGAACCAAAATACAAATTGAAAGATGAACATAATTATTTTAACTTTCAGCGTTGTGTTCGTTATATTACACTCTAATAAACACTGTTAAGGCTTTACTACTACCAGAAAAAGGTAGTCACCACTTAGACTGTTCATTAATGTCAGAGATTGCAGAAATGCAAGACACGTCTTTGTGAGGTTCATCTTGCGCTTGTTTCCATAAACCAGTTTTCTTTACCATCATATTGCCTGGGCAAAGCTCACAAAGTTCAACAAGGCCAAGTGCAAGGTCCTGCACATAGGTCGGAGCAGTGCCAGGCACAGATCCAGGCTGGGAGGAGAATGGATTGAAAGCAGCCCTGAAGAGGACTTGGGGGTGCTGGTGGATGAGATGCTCAACATGAGCTGCCAGTGTGCAGTTGCAGCCCAGAAAGCCAACCGGATCCTTGGCTGCATCAAAAGAAGCTAGGGCTAGAAAGGTAAATGTTGAATGATCCATATTATGGGACCTTGAACTATGCTCTATCTTACACTGAAAAAAAAAACCTCTTTATTTAACTAGCTGTTCTCTACTATAAAAAACTGTAACATGAGCCCAGAGGTATGAAAGGCAGTTCATTAGTTAAAAATCCTACATAACTATTTCCAGAGAAATGTGGAATAGTAAAAATACTGTTTTCTCATGCAAATTTTAGAGATCAGTGGGACATTCATTGTACAATTCCCAGCTACTTACACCTGTTTAATAGCACTGTATAAAGTAATTGAGAGGAAATGTGCTGATAGAATGTAATACTAAGTCCTGATTTTCTATTGTCTTTATTATTTCACAATGGCAGAGATGACTTGCAAAATGACTGCTTAGTTACCTCTCTTCAGTTGTAAGAAAGAAGTTTTTTCCTGTGTGTTGATAACGTGAATTTGCTATAAAGCTTTCCACTACCAGAGGGAAAAATACCTTTATGGATTCTATATTATAAAAAGATATTTCAACACTGACAGTAATAATCTCGTATAAATATGTTAAATTATCTTTTCTTTTTATTCTACGTGTAGCCAATCTACATCACTTATTAACAGAACAGTAAGGTAGATTCAAAAGGAAGCTACCCATCATATTGTGTACTCATTAGATTCCTTTAATTTCTTACTATTCTGAAAACTCATGAGGGGTGTGGAGGAGAAAGTGTTCAGCCTTTAGCAGAAGATGCTATTAAATAATTAACATCCATCTTGATGATTTATAGGCCCCCCCGATCATCAAAGACTACACTCAGATTGATATTCTTCTTAAGAAGAAGTCTTAAGAGCAGGAGTAGTCATCCACAATAAATTCCTCCTTCAAAAGGTCTTTTTTGGAACTGGGAAGGATGGAATCAAGAGGAGCATTTCAGTATTTTCAGTATAGCTAAAATGTGAGTGAGAAAAGATACCCAGAATATACCACGTGAGGCTTTGATGAAAAGCAAGAGCTCCTGGCTGTGTGCAGTTGCCTCCCCCACCCCTTTTACCTGCCAGATCTAACTGAACTGCTTCTGCCTGTGACTGACTCACCTCTTCTGCTGCAGCACTTGACTAATGGCTTGCTCTTTCTCTTGCAGCTGATGCTGGAGATGCTTCATTTCTTGCTCGTGCAGAGCAGTCTTCACAGCAAATTCTTTCTCCTGCTCAGTCATTTTGAGACTCATATCTCCTAGCTTCTCCGCTGCTTCCTTTTTACATACCTGTAAGAGTTAAAGGTAATAGGAAAATGAGATTATAGGAGAAATAAGGACAACTCATTACCAGCTAAAGAAATAGCTAGAGATACTAATTTGCAGTTTAGTCTTTACATCAGTGCTGCCTTGCTTAAATATGTCAGGTAGGTTGCGTTATGGTTTTTTTTACCTATTTGTTAATTTGAAGATATTATACTTGTACCTTGTTCTGCATATAAAACTAGCGTGTACAGCATATACCATACCATGTTTGTTTTACAAGTGAAAACAACTGGCTGCAAAAAAGGGTTTGTTTTCCAAGATGCAAAGCACATGTTGCTTACCATGTTGTTTGTCCAACAGTCATATTTATCAATGCATACCATGAAAAAGGGGTTGTATTGTTAGTTGTTTAATCTTAATACTAAGAAGAAGAGAGTGGCTTCATACTTAAAAATATCTTGTTGCTTCACATAATAGTTCCTTCTGTTCAATGAAGAGCAAGCGATTTTTTGCTTATTGGCAATAATAGCATTTCTACATGCTGCTGCTCTTGACAAAAACAACAGGTGTTATCCAATATTAGCTTTTTTCTTGTGATTACAAACAGAATGCTTAAACTGTTACTGCATCTGCAGAATCGGATATTTGACACAGGCTATAGGACAGAGTTTTGGAATGGAAGCACCCCCTTTAATAAAACTACAAACTATGTAATGAAGCTTTGAAAATACAGCTATTTACATCTTGCTAACATAAAGTTGTATCTAAGGTGTTAGCCACTAAGGTTTTATCTCCATCTGAATCAAAGCAGAAAGAGTATGCCTCTTGAAGGAAGAAAACCAAAAAAAGGCATTTTTTTTGGCATGTGTTGCAAGCTATATAATCCTTTCCGCAAGCTGTTTCCTTTTTAGCTCTTGTAAAATGTGTCATTTTTGAGTTTCATTTTATGGAGGTACGAGGAGAGTGATAAATCTTCTCCAGGGACAGGATGCAAATTACTAATGGGAGTCTTCCCTTCCTGCCAGAAGGACCATGACTGGATACTGCCAAAACAGGGGAAGGAAAAAAAAAAGTAAACTAATTCTAATGCTTTCTACTCCAGTCTTTTAAAAAGTACATAGAGCAGATGTTAAATAATTAAGCTGCCTTTCACAACTGATGTCTGCAGATATAAAGAGAGGAGAAATGTTGCTCTTTATAAATATACAGGAAGATAGATTTACAGAGACAACCAAAAGAAACTACATACTGAAACTGAAAACATTCTAATTCACTTTCACGTGATGTGAAAATATGAGGCAAAGTGCATGTGGTTAAGGTCCATCTTTAGGACTGGCAGAACCACGGATGCAGTTTATTCAGTGGTTGCATTACAAAAACTGCAATGCTCCTTGAATTTTCAAGGGCCCCAAAATGGAAAAACTTAAATGCTAACAAAATAGGGTACTCTCTGGACAGAAAAGCCATGTGTGCAGCTAAGACTTAAACGAATCCATGGTCTCCTGATGTTAGATCCAAAGCACCTTTCTGTAAGTCCAGATTAATGTTGATAGGAACATGGTGAAGAAGCACCCTTGTTTCACTCAAATGTGCTGGTGTGCACAACTGGTTTACAGGAATACAGAGAGTATCCTATGCAATGGTTACAGGCATTTCTGAAATACACAGTTCCTCAGTGTTCAGGAAGTGTTAAGAACAAACCTTTAATGCTTTCTCTTCACCAATAACAATATTGTACTCAAAGTGCAATATGTAGCAAGATGGAAGGAAAAAAAAATTAAGGCCAGCCTGTTGAGTAAAGTTGCATGAAAATGAGGGGAACAGCAGTGGGAGATGAGAGATATATTCAGTATAAAGGTTGTTTCTACCTATTTTTACTAAAACCTTATAATTAACAAAATTATTATCAAACTTAGATTCAGACTCCACGAAACAAGTTGTTATCAATCTGACTTCTTTTTGACAGCATGTCTAATTTCAAGGTGAATTACACATGCACTGAACGAGAGGAAGAGGGGCCTGATGATGAACTGGAGTACAAAATCTGTTATCAGAGACTTACTATTCCCGGTCATAGGCCCAGAATCTTGGATTGTCTTCACAGAATTTGTGCTAGGTGTTTGACTAAAATACTTCACATAGGAGATGGATCCCCTTGCATTAGCTGTCCCTTTTGCTGCCATGAGACAGAGTTGCACGAAGATGAAGTTGAAGGACTCCACAATGATACAAACATTATGTCCAAGTTCACATTGAAAGACAAAATAGCATGGATTCTGACTGTCAAGAAGTAGTTTTAACAACAAAAGACTTGGCTTCCTCAAGGTCTTCCTGTAGATCAACAAACTGCTTACTAATGACAATTACGGAAGTACAAAGAGACTCCCCAATGACTCCCAGTCAAAGTACTGCCTCAGATTATCATGCTGACCGGAGGTGTTTAAGAAATTAAGGTGTTTTCAGCAAAGAAAGAAGTTATACTAGCTTTTCGCAAACTTCAATTAACACAATAACCAAGAAGTATATGATACTTTAAGTTGTTTTGTGACTGTTTAAGCCCTCTGCTTTATTGACAAAAATTAAGAACAAAAAAGTTTTGCAACTAGATTAGTCTTACTTTTGCTAAATAGAAACAGCAATATTTAAGAACTTTATTTACAGGCTGTTTTTTCTCATTTACATTAACAGTTGATGGGTTAGGAAGGATTTTTTTTTAATTTGGTTTTGCACCTAAACTTCACACCATGTACTGCATGTAAATATTCTTAATTTTATGCAAGTCTCTATCCCTTACAGTAGTCACAGATTTATTAAATTGTAAAAAAATCTGTATTTAAGAAGAATACAAGCCACTGTCTTGGTAGGGGAGATGTTTTCTAAATTTAGATAAGACATGAATGAGGGTGAAAAATGGTTAAAATATTTTTAAAGCTATATTAGTATAATTAGAGAATTATTTTATGGTAGTGTTTCATGCATTTAGGTATTTTATGAAGGGTTCCTTACAAATTCTAGCTATTTTTCAGTTTACTGCTCTCTCTTTACATCTACAATTTGTTTTACTTTCTTTGTTGCCAATTCCTGTGCTGTGTTGACGCTTACAAGGAAAGTGCAGAAGGAGCTGGTCTCCATTAACATAGCAGTGTACATTTGTGTCATTTGCTGCAGGAACAACAGTGTAGGTCTCAACTGGAACAGTGCAATGCAGAGAGACTCCAAGCTTTTAGGTAAACTGCACAAACTTGACTTAGTACAAAACCACTTTTGAAAGAGATATATAGTACTTTCTGTATATAGAAATCAACATGCCAGATATCCTTCTCCTTCCTTTTTTGAGTTTACAGTAAAAACAATTACAGTAGCACCAAAGATGTTAAAACATAGAAGTTTCAAATGTCTTTCATGCTATATGCTGTTAACTGCAGTTGCACACTATGCTCTGTGTTTGCTTATGCAGTGGTAAAGATAACCTATAATGTGTTCTCTGATTAGGCCAGATGTTTGACCATCTCTGAGTTTCTAAACCACCTACTCAGTGGCCATACTAATGCCACTCTAATGATTATCTATTTTGCTTTTTTTTTAAAGTATTTATAAAATAATTCGTAAGTCCTTCATAAAAATACTGACAGATTAACTACTGACTTTTCTCATTAAAAAACAAAACCACAGAATGTTTTACATACTATTTAGCTTAGAAATAGTGCTTACCTTAACCTTTTCTTTCAGTCTTCCTAAGCATACACTGCCCTCTACTATTCTGTTGAAAACGCCATGATTCTCATTTTCCAAACATCTGGCCTGCAAACATATAATATGCATAACTAGATGTAATCATTACTTTAGACAGGGCAGACAAAATACATACATGAACGAAGACAAGCTATTCTGTTTTGAGCTCCAATAGTTTGAAGAACCAAGATGGAAAAAGAATCCTGAAAATTAATCTAATAATGGCTAATTAATAATTTGTCAACCGACAACAAACAATACCTTGAAACAGTTTTATTCTGAAAGGATCATAGGTACTGATATTGTAAACCCAACCAGCTCTGCATATTTTTCTATGGATGTATGTACGTATATGTAGGGATCCCATTTGTATGCATGAGACTTGTCTTTCTGAATCAGTGTTAGCAGTCTGCTCTCAAAAGAGCCCTTGAAATCGGCATGGGTTCAGGCAATCAATCTGACATGTTGCTTACGAAATGCTTCTGTCTTATGACTGTTTCTGTCTTTTCATAAGCACTACATTTTCTCTCAGATACAAAAAGTAAACAAAACAAAAACTGCATAAGCTGTCAACAATGAAATAATTTTAAAACTATATTTTAAAACTCTTATAAGAGGTTTTAACTGTTGTATCCACTGAAAGCATTCAGGAGAGAAATAACCAGGTTTTAGGATCAGCAGTGTCTGACCACCTTGAACTACCCTATGACTCCAGAGACACATTTTTTCACAGAAGTCAAAATTAATAAGCATCCCTGGAGTCCGTGAGCTTCATGCTCTGTCAGTGACATTTTCATTTACTGTGTGTTAGCTGAATCATACAAGGCAATTAAAAAAAAATTATTTTGACAGCTGCTCACAGCATTACAGTTCATCATCAGTGTTGCACTATCAAACTTGTTTTAAATAAATTTGTTTCTGTGCTGTTTTACTGGATTTATCAGTAGGCTGTTATTGTTCCTGGAAGCAGTAAATTTAAGAGTATCCATTTATTTATGTGGAGATGTGGTTATTAACAGTTTTTTTTTGTAATCCTCATTAAGGAAGAATATAGGCTAATTTCTTAGAGTGCTGTACCCCTTCTGCTCTCCCTATTCGTATCTATTAAATCTGCATAAAATTAATTTTTAATGCTTTAATTCAATTAAAAAAGAACAAGACTAGGGTAGTAGCAGTAGCTGAACTGAGTAAATAAACCTGACATTACTGAACGTTGAGGTGAGGGAAATGACAGTATATTTTTAATTATATGTCCTGCTCAGTAGTGGCTCTTCATAATCATTAGCGTCTGGGTCTAATTTTTATTTTTTGTTGTTTTCCAAGACACCTGCAGTCTAACTTTCTGCCAAGGTAGGTTTTAAGTTCAGCGATTAAAAGAAGGAACAGGTTGTTCTGATTCAGCCCTACCAGGCAGCAACATAAACCGGATATTTAAACGTTTTACTGATGCTAGACTATTCCAGTAGTAAAGTTTCTCTTGGAGTATCTCTGCTATCAGCCCAGACACAGTGAATTCATTAAAAAAAAAAGGCAAGACTTGTGCGCTGTTTAGTATCTAAACCACAACATAGAGAAATAATGGATGGCAAGTATGTGTGTATCATCATCATACACATACGCAGGAGAATGTGATCCAAAAGGAAGAGGTAAATTCTGTTTTGTATGACAGGAGTGGCTTCTAATTGCTGGATCAGTTTATACCTGTCTAAAGAAAGATCATACTTGAGTGCATTTTGTGCTGCTTTCCATGGACCTACTCTGAGCCTTTTGCATGTGCATGAAACTTGATTTTCTAGTGCGTATTGTCTGGTGCAGGCTTCAGAAGGGAAGAACGTGATGTCAAATACTGCACACAGGCAAAGATACAAGGGTTTACGCTACCTTGTGACAAGTAAAGTTATGTTAAGGCATCTTTCCTTCTGAAACAGGCTTTTATTGCCGAAAATATTCTAATACCTACTGGGGTATTATTAAGCCAAATGGCACACCTTGTACTTACAGGTAATTCTGGAGCTCTGTGATATTTCTGATGTGGTATGCTGAATATTTGAAAGTAGATATACCAGAGACTGTGGGATAAGAACCAGTTCCCCTAATTCCTAGATGTATATTGTGCCTAGTTTCACAATCCTGAAGTCCAGTTTGCAGTGGACAAGGATTTGAGTTGGGTCACCAGAGCTCCTCTTCTAGAATTAGGAATTAACCACTACAGAATCTTTTTACCCAGCACTGACGACAACCTTTGTCTACAACTTGAAAAGAGGCAAAAGAAGCTTTATTTAACAAAATTTTGTGAAATGGTTTCCAGGACCAATCTGAAGACAGAATACCAATATGTAAAACCGAAATTGTGTCCAGGATGTTGTAAAGGAAATGAAGTGTGCTTATAAAAAGCAGTAACTTTCATGCCACACGCTTCCACAAAACAGAAGTTGTTCCAAAACTCTCAACCAGCCTGTCAAAATGACTGCTCACCAAAAAGGAGCAATAACGTGTGTGTGCATCTGCAGTAGAAGGTCCATACAGATCACTTCAAGGAAAATAGTTTACCGTTGGATTCAGAAATCCATATTAAAAATGCATTATTTTGTGCTATTTTTCAATATGTGTAGCTTCACCAATTGAAGCCAATCTCTAAAATCAGGTTAAAAGATTCTTTTAAACTTGATATATACCATTGCAGACCCTAATGCTGATGTGAGTCAAGGCTTAATTATGTTATCTCCAGAAATTAGGGTACTTGCTTTTAACCACTCTTCTAGACAATAATCTTTTGCTGCTCCTGTCCTATTTAAATAGCTAAATCCTTAAACTGAAATTATAGATTTCTCTTTTGATAATTCAAATTAACAATGTGTTGTGCCCATAGATTGATAATTGTGTGAAATATCAATTAAGTCATATTAATTATTTAAAAGTAATTACCAACAGAATAAGACTATCGCGTTCCTGAGCTATATTTTCCGCCAAACTAGTAAGTTTTGTTAGATGGTAATGGGCTTCCAGTTCTTTTTCCGTTCCTTCCTCCAACTGCGTTAGCAAACGACCTATTTTCTTCTGCAAGTGCCTACAAAATTAAAAGGAAAATCTTCAGATTGAGAATTAATAATAGCATTAAAAGGACTTGTATTGCATGTGCAAATCAACTCGCATAAGTCTCAATCAAATATGCTGCTAAAGACACGTTGGCTCAAAATGTTTTCAGTGCCCAAAGTATCATTTCCCACTTTTGGGGGCTGTTTTTCTTTACAATATGTTGTGTGAATAACAACAACAACGATTCAAAAGAACAATTTGTGCAATGGCTACAAGCTCCTATTTCTTAAGAAATTCAACAATTATATTGTTTTTACTTTTTAAAGTATTGCGAGTCCAACTCTGAACCACTCGGGTGCAAGAGAACATCTGCCAGTAGTGGCTTATGATTGTTTTAAAATCACCCTGTTTTTCAGGCGAGTACACAAATGATTAATTGCTATAACTAACTACTAGCATTAAAGATATATTCTTAATTTGCATGTAGACAGAAAAGTGTGCATGAAAACATATAAAGCTTAGCAAAGTTACTCGAGGACCAGGCCTTTAGAAGTGACAAAGATGTGCTTAGGAAACATGTTTTTTCTGTAACAGGTAGAAATTACACACTGTGGGATGACAGACAATATTTTTATAGATATTTCTATTTTTAGAAATACAAGAAAATTAGAGCGTGATATGACCTGTTTGTCTTTTGCATCGCTTCCATCTCAGTTTTCAAGATCGTGTGTTTAGCCATGAAGTTATTTTTCTCTAAAAGCAGTTTCTCGTTTTCAGCTTGCAGTGATGCTATCTTTCCCGTTAGATCTTCTGTCTGACGGCACTTTTTCTCCCTATCCTGTTGTAAACAGCTGCAAAAACCAACAGCATCATGTATAAAATTACTTCACTAAAAAGATAAATTACAGTAAGATACCCATGTTGAAGGTATGAAAAAGATACATTGAGAATTCTTAATGTTCAGTGGTTAATTCAAAGAGAGGTATTACAATCTCATGATATATCAAATCATGAATGAAGCATAATACAACCAAAATTATTCAAATAATTAATCCTGACTACACTTGAAATAGAACTTAAATTATAAAGATATCCTATATAGTCCAAATATTTTCTTTACCTAATTTTTTTTTCAAATAAATTACTAGCAATGCCAAAAAACAAGGTCTGAGAACTTCTTAGGAAGACACCATACCAAGAAACTTGCACTGTCCTAAGGCTTGAAAGCAAACAAATTTACAGAATGTCTTTATAAAAAAATTACTTTACAGACTGTGCCGCATGATAGCACTTTTATGTTGTGCTGGTTTTGTGTTACTTCCATATCGTATAGACTGAAAAACCTTAACACTTTTAGTTTGCTTTTAGTTTAGAACTTCAGGATCCTTCAGACATTTTCCCAAAGATGGGAACAAAAGAATGAGAAAATTTTACATACAGTATTGATAGAACTAAGTTGATTTGACAAAAATTATGTTTTTAATGCTGCTGCTTCTACTATTTAAAAAGGTACATTTAGCAGTACATACTCTATGATAGAAACATTTCTACCAATGTCTCTAGAGCCAGGACTTCCTTCTGTAACTTTAATTATCTATAAAAAGCAAAACAGTATTTTTGAAATATTTCTTTACCTTTCTTAGTACTTTGGTACATACCTTCCTAGGTTACAGGATAAGTTTCCACTCAACTTCTATCTACAGAGTGATGTGTATGCAGATCTGTTCATGTGAATACTCTGCAGAATTGTTTCTCTGCACCATACATAAACTCCTACCTTTTTAAATCATTCATCAAAGTAAAGAGCTCCTCTGCTGCTGGTCTGCTATCCAGTTTGGCTTTCAGCTCTTCAAAAATAGAACGCAAAGCTTCCAACTGCTTCTTGCACTCTGCTATCTCTTCAGTTTGACTCTTTTCCTTATTTTCTAAGATTATTATCTGTTTTATCAATTTTGAAACTTCTGGGAGGATAAAAAAAAATACTGAGTACAGTAGAACTAATTCAATCACTTAGTGAAACTCCAACTAAACCAGTAATATGTTAAGTCCTAGCTGTTCATAGCATTCTGTAACAGTGGATTTGTCAGTTTGTTTTGTATTTTAACAGTTTGGATTTTTTTTTTCTGTCTTAAGTAGTTTGTTTTGGAAAAGTGCCAAAACTTCAAGACCACTTATTTTCAATGGGCTATTTGCCCATTGAGACATCATTTTACTCTGAAAAATCTCAGATTCGGCTTTTACTAATTCAGGAAAAAAACCTAAAATGGAACATGAGTTTTGTGGCCTTGTAGACAGGGCACACATTTTGAGACTGCCTAGTTTCTGTTCACTGATGTCTCGAGTTTTTCCTGTAGCATGTATTTCAGTCACTGGATACACTGCCAGAACAGTTGTAGGAACTGAATGGAAGATCAGGGCTCACGTTTCCTTGTGAGAACTCCAGTAACAAAATCTGCCAGTGTTTACTAGGGATATTCTGACAAGTCATACCAGATCAAGCTATTCTGAGATTTGGAAAGAAGAACACCTGATTTTTGGGTATTGTCTGGCCTTTGGCCTTGGGTATGATGAGCTGTTATCTTCTAAACACATTATAAAGAGATAAAACTCTAAACAAGAAACTCAGAAACTTTAAAAGCAGAAAGAAAAGTATTTATGGAATTAGGTGGCAGATGAATAAAAACTTGCAGAATTCGAGTGTTGCTATATAGGTTTACTTAAGGAAACTGTCCTCATCAGTGACTTATGTTAATCACACATAATTAAATGTTTTTCAAAACATCCTAATCTGTGAATTAAGATTCAATTTTGCCTTTTAAACTTTCACTAAGAAATTTTACTTTCACTGTTGGGATTTTAAACTATAACATGTTTGTTCTCTTTCTAATATCCAGTCAGAAGGCAATTAACAAGAAACATCCAGAGGAATCTGCCCATGCAAAAAATAACTATCAGCAGAAAAATTAAGCTTGGTCAAGAAATAAGATTTATAGGCAAGACAAAGAATATCAAGTGTTCTGAATTCAAGCAAATACAAACCTCTGATAAAACACCAACAGGTAACAGATTAGTAATTGAACATGCATGTAAATTTAAGCAGTATCAAATTATAAAAGTGTAAAATCAAATACTGCTACTTATGATATAATCAATTATATTAAGTGATAAACATTGGTTACAAAGCAGAAATTTTAAAAACCTTACAAATTCCAAATTGAACATTTAAATAAGCAAATAATATCTCACAAATACCAACCTGTACAGTCTGAAGTGCTGTTAAATTATGAAAGTGTATTGCTGTTTAACAGTTCTTGTCAGAGGAAGCAAGTCAAAAGGGAGTGTGCTGTATAGTCTCAATAGGTGATACTGACATTTCAGTATCAGTTGACATCCAGAGTTTGATCTCATATTAGGATTACCTGTATTCAGCAATGCTTTGTAGGCATATATGAAGTTGAAAAAAAAAAAAAACCACAAAAACCAAGAAACAAAAAAACCCCAAAAACCCCAAAAAGCACTAAAACAAAAAAAACCACAAAAAAAACCAAACCTGCAATACCATCTCTGGTGTAGTTCAAATGACTAGCAACTCAACCACTTTACCTGCTTTAACATGTTTACTGGGACTATCTTGTTCTTTAGCTTGTTGAATTTTGATTTGCTCCATCAACAGTTCATTTTCTTCTAAGATCAGCATGGCCTGAGTTTGCAGCTGCTGCCTGCAATGACAACCAACTTATAAATAAAATACAATTAAAATATTAACTTATGTCCAAAGAAAAAACAGAATTGACTTCCAACAGTGTAAACTTATTAAATTACATTTGAATCTCTTTAAAAAACAAATCAAAAACCTTCACTGAAAGCAACGCCAGGACCCAAGGTAAGCTTATCAGAGATATGAACTCACAGCCCTGAAAATGTAAATTATTTTAAATAATGTTTAAAAACTTTGACTGACTAAAGCAAAAATTCCCTATAGAAAGAAGGAAAAATATGTACGTGTGAATTAGAATCATAGCATCATAGAATGGTTGAGGTTGGAAGGGATCTCTGGAAAAATATTGACAGTGTGTTTTATGGGCCTGTAATGAAGATGGGCATTTAAACTGAACTATCCTGAGCAGAGAACTTAACTCTCTGCTTTATACCTACTATTAGTTCAGCTTTCAAGAAAACCAATACTGGTCTTTCTGATGGTAATGAAAGCTTAAGAAACTACTGCTGTTCTAATAATAGCTTAAAAAGTTGAGAAGTATTAACCAGAATGCAAGCAGAAATACAGTACAAGTGTCAGATGATATCACATGCATTTAAACTCAAGAGTTGTCATCAACAGCAAGAGTAGCCTGAACTCAAACGAAGTGTAGGAAAATAGACTGTTACCAAAGATTTCTTTTGAGAGTAACTAACACACATATATTTACTTTTGTTCATGTGTGGCCTGACCTAGATAAAAATGCATCCTATTGTGTATAGGTCTAGATAGGGACAATTTCCCATACTATCAAATTATATTCTGACTAAAATCTAAGCTGGGTCATACAGCCAACAATTGTTGTCTGTCAGGTTAAAAATATAGTCTTAAACAGAATACTGTGAAGATTTTTTGCAAACATAGAAATGGAAGTCAGTTTACACTTGTATCCATGAAAACCTTTGTGCACAGGAGCTTGTAAGTTTAGCTGTCTTAATTAATTAACTGTGAAATTTACTGCAGTGGGCATAGGAGAATGAAGCAAATGCACATCAGCTACTTAAAAATTGGTTAATTGAAACTATCTAGCCTGGAGTTCAACTAAAAACAAAATATTTTCCAGGTAAAACTGCAACTTGCAAATTTGTATTGCTGATATTTCATCAACAGGTTTAGGCATAAGGAATGTCTCCCACACTACCAGGTTACATCCTCAACCTCAGCTATGCCTGGCACCATGAGAGTGTTTTGAAACAAAATTTTAAAAATTGCTACAAAAGGGGGATTAGGTTGATCAAGACCAACTCCTTTATGCGCTTGACAGTGCATCCCTATGAGAAGTAATGTCAATACAAATAAATGAGCAATGCACTGCAACACTGAGTGTGAAGAAGTCACTGAAGGTACAGAGCAAAAGCTTGGTAAGATGGTATTGCTGCTGGCATCCCTGCATCCCTGCCTTGCTGAACCCCAGCCTTAAAAAAAAATCCCAGACAGAGACTACAGAGAGCCTGAAACTATTCAAGAGGGATATGAACTTCTCTCATTCATTTGCAGAGAGGCAAAATTAAAACAAAGGTGTTAACAGTTCAAAAATTATATTTAAGAAGCTGAAACACCTCTACAAAGTGTGTTTTGGAATTTTTGGACAGTATATAAGCATGCAAGGGTAAATAAAATATCCAGAGTATTTTATTAAAGTGCCTATAAAACACTTTTATAACAACCTACTTAACCAGATCTATACAGAAACTAAACGCTTCTGTAATTTTGCCTTGAGGCGGCTCTCTTGGAAAGTCAGTCGATGTTACTGGTTAAATCTGCAGAGAGACTTGAGATTGGAAGAGACAGCTTGAGACATAAAGTCCTCCTACTGTGCACCCTGTGCCATGTGATCCCTTCCATACAATTACCACCTGTGTCATGAGCGCAGTAAGAATTTTTATGTTCACTACATGCAGTGGATGCTGTTCCAAAACCTGTTACACTGGTTAGGAATCATCTTCCAATTTCCACTTTGTTTGTTTGTCTTTGTTTATGGTGAATGAATACCCAGCTGTTGTTCCAGTAACTCTGCCCTCAGTCCTATAAATGCAGCTTAGTAGTTCTTTGCATACTTCACCACTCCTGTTCCTGATGTGCTTGCAGAAGGCAACATTGTCCTTTCTCAGCCTTTGTTTTGCTAAATGAGAAAGGCCAATCTGTCTCAACTCCAAAGAAAAGAGGCTCTCCATTTCCTTGGCTACACCATAAACTCTTTCAGCTTTGTTTCTCTGTACCTAAATATGGATGACTGGGACTCTCCAGGGAGTTCCATATAGTGGTGTTTTTATTGCCCAACCTCTACTAGAAGGACCTATTCTAACATACCCAAGGCCTATACTGCCTTTTTTTTTTCTTTACAGGTGGTACCCTAAAAAGCTCACAATCATCTTGTGATGAACCAGTACAACCAGTCTCTTCTCCATCTCAGTTACCAACTGATGAATGCCTGCCTTAGGGAAATTGTTATTAAGTCTCATATGTATTTTATACTACTTAATTTCATTACGTTTGCATTATTTCACTTCAAGAACATAAAATTCTTCCAATGCCATACAATTTTATATTAATTAAAAATTGATGCCATTGGCACATTCCTATTGTTAGTAGAAGTGTAAAAGTTAAGTAAGTAACCTGTGAGGTCTGGGACAGAATTACATGGGCTTCAGGTGCAAAACTGCACATTCACTATTTAATCTTTACTCCAAAATTATTTCAGGCATTGCAGATCAGCATTGTTCCAACAAGACACAATTATGACCCTGTTAACTCTTTGGCAAAACTTAGTTAGCTTGAGGAGAACAAAATTTCTCCTTAAGATCTGTAATCATAAACATTTGTCATGGGTTAAGCACAGACTGCTTAAAGTTAACTCTGTTAATTTTTTTTTTCCTCCCTCTTCTTCATAAATAGCTAGCAAGAGGCTGTGTTTTGGATTTATGCTCAGGAGGAAAGCTGATAACCGATGTTTTGTTCGGCTGCCAAGGTCAGCAGACGAGCAAAGAGGCACAGCCGGTTGCTAGCATAAAATTTGCCCTTATGTTAAGACTGAAACTCAGAATAGCCAATGATTTATTCTATAACATGCACGTCATGCCCGGTATATAGGTAAGAACTCCGGGAAGAGTGCTTTCTCTTTTGCCTTCGCTCCGCTTTCGGTTTCGGTGCTCTCTTCTGGCTCCGCATCACTCTCCCAAGGCCTTCCCTCCCCGCACACACACCCTGGTCAGCTCTCTCTCAGCCTGGGACGTTCAAATCGTTATCTCCACTCCGTGAGTTTTGGGATCCTCCCTCTCCGGGGGGATCGTTAGCTGGGGCCAGGTGGTCGTTTTTTCCCCCACTCCGGTCAGCTCTCGGTTTTTATTAGAAAATCCTCTACTGCAGAAAACATTGTTTTGCTTTTTTTGCAGTTGGAATTAATAAATTATCCTTAATGTTAATGTTTTAGCTATTTCTTTTCATACAGCAATTTTTCCAGGGTATTCTTTTAATTCTGTTAGGATGAAATAGTAATTAAAATTTTGTTTGGACCAAATAATAAATACATTTTTCATGTAAAAAATTAGAAAGTCTTTCTTTGATATTTTTTAATGGTACCTTAGTGCCTTCCTATATTTGCACATAAAACATTAATTTTCACATTAAAGAGGTACCAGGCTTGTATCACACAAAAGCTTACATTTAAGTGCTTGTAAATACACATAATAATAACATTGATTTACAGAGAAGGAGCAGAAAGAGAAGGCCCAAGCCAAGGGCTAACCCACCACAATGCAACAAGCAAAATAATGAGTAGCTTTTAAATTAATTTGTAATAATATAACTTGCCATTTTGTAGGGCTAATAAAGTTACTTTTCTTTAATTGCTTGTGCAGGTGTTCATTCTCCTTCACCAACTCTTCAACTCGTACTTTAAAATTCTTCATATCCTCCTGGAAGACAAAGGACTCTACATAAAATTCTTCAGAGGTAAGTATTTTAATTTTTACATCAACAAAAACTTTTATAAATATACATGCCTGGGTGCCTTCTAATTCTTCTGTTAACAGCATACTATCTCACTACTCACTCATCTTTAATTCAGATATGCATACTTAACTTCTAAACTGCTTCATCAATCTAGTAATACATGATTTAAAAATAATATAGATATTTGAATTGTGCCACATTTTTGCCAATTGTCATTTGAATGAAGCAAGTTTTAGATCCTTAAAACATGGATTTAAAAAACTGAATTCTGGAAATTACTAGATGATACTACATATTTTCAGTATGAATGACACAAATTTGAATATGGTAAAATAATTCAGTGAATTTACAGTAATATAAAACCCTCAGTGTTTTCTGTTCATTTTATGGTTTAATTTGTTGAAGAAAATAAATTATTTTGAAAAGCTATGGCAGTTGTGCTCTGAAGCAAATAATGATTTTTTTTAAAATTCAGTGGCAAGTATTTCTGAAGAGCAAGAAGAGAACCTATTCCTTTATACCCACTCCTTAAAACTTAGAAATAAATATTATTCTACCACAAAATTCAACTGGAAGAAAAGCTGTATTGGGCACTGAATCCCTATTACAAGTGACAATGGTAAATTCTTTCTACCACTGACTGTGCTTATTGTTTACTCCATCCAGAGAGCACAAATCTTGTACATCTCAGTGTAGTGCCTGTTTCTACATCTGAACAGGCTGACAAAAACAAACAAGCCAAGTAGGATAAGACAGCACAATAACTATGCATGGAAAAGTAAAACAAAGTCAGTTTTAATTTTAGGCAGAAAACAGCTTTGACAAGTCCCTTTAAAAAAAATTCAGTCATTTATTTCTGCTTTAGTGTAGAAGTATATTTTCTTTAAATAGCAACTTGCCTTATGTCCAAGAATTACATCTTCCTTTTCTCTTATTCTGTCTTCATATGACAACACAAGAGGTGACAAATACTTCATATTCAACTTAAAAAAAAAATCAATCCATATAAATCAATTACAAACCATGGTATTATCAATATTTTTTACTACTTCTCATGCTATATACTGCTAATTTTAAAAGCTATTAAGGGTTTTCATGCATGCCTTGCAGCAAAAAAAGACTTACACAAGCATGCAGACCAATATATGCAAAATGATGCTGCAAAAGCATTTAATAGCACCGCTCTGGAAAAGACAAGGCTGGATGCTGTACTTGCACACTTCACTAAAAAGCAGCTATTACTTATCAGTATATGTAACTCAGCAGAATGTGGATGCAAATGAGTATGAAACCAAATTGAAACACTACAGTGAATACAGTTGTTAATCAAATTTAACCCAGATTCCTTAGTAGGTGGGAAAGGATTTTACACTCTTAAACCTCCATCTTTAAAACTAAATGTGATTCTTGGATATTACAGCTAGAAAGAGCAGAAGGTGGACTTTTGTATTTCTGTATAGCTCTGACTAGCAATGAGGAAGGAAAACTTGAGATCTGATTAGCATTTCAAGGAGAAATTGTTTCACATATTACAAATGCATTCAATTTCACAGACTATTTGCCTTGTCCTTGCCAGAAGTTCATAGGCTGCTAGTGAACCCATGACCATTCCTACCACCAGAATCACTGAAAAAGGCTATTTTCTTTTAGTATTATCTTAAAAACAACCACAATACAAGATTTACAATTAGGATTAACAATTAAGCAATAGACCTTAAAGCAAACTTGTCGTGGGTTAAGCACAGACTGCTTAAAGTTAACTCTGTTAATTTTTTTTTCCTCCCTCTTCTTCATAAATAGCTAGCCAGAGGCTGTGTTTTGGATTTATGCTCAAGAGGAGCTGGTAAGACCAACGTTCCGTTCTGCTGCCAAGGTCAGCAGACGAGCAAAGAGGCACAGCCGGTTGCTAGCATAGGATTTGCCCTTATGTTAAGACTGAAACTCAGAACAACCAATGATTTATTCCATAACATGCACGTCATGCCCAGTATATAGGTAAGAACTCCCGGAAGAGTGTTTTTTTGCCTCCGCTCCGCTTTTTCGGTGCTCTCTCCTGGCTCGGCATCGCTCTTCCAAGGCCTTCCCCACCCCACACACACACCCCGGTCAGCTCTCTCTCTCTCTCTCAGCCTGGGATGCCCGAATCGTTATCTCCGCTCCGTGAGTTTCGGGATCCTCCCTCTCCGGGGGGATCGTTAGCTGTGGCCAGGTGGTGTTTTTCCCACTCCGGTCTGGGACACTCGGGCTGTTATCTCCGTTCCGTGAGTGCGTCCGGGAGCGGTGCACTCACCCCCCTCCCCCATTTGGGGGAATCGTGAGTGTATCTCTGGGGATCGTTAGCTGGGGCCAGGTGGTCGTTTTCCCCCCACTCCAGTCAGCTCTCGGTGCAGGACGCTGGGACTGTTCTCTCTGTTCTGTGAGTGCCTCCGGGAGTGGTGCACCCCCCGTCTGGGGGAATAATGAGTGTAATTCTAGGATCATTAGCCAGC
>NW_010103811.1:0-485 GCF_000699245.1 Pterocles gutturalis | reverse complement strand
GAACATATTCTTTGTATTAGCAATCTGGACAGATATTGCATTTCAAAGCACTAGACAAAGAATGGTCATCCCTGGTGTGTGAGATGACAGCCAGAACAAGACTTTCGGTCATACACACATGGCAACACTATATGCAATGCAAACGATGCAGATTGCAAATGATGGCAAGAGTATGGGCCTGAATTACAGGCAGGATGGCGATCCTACTAAAAATAGTTGGAGAAAGGAGGTGGGAAAAACATGCAGTTAACTTTTGTTTTCTCCTTGCAGAACTTGCACTAATAGCCTGAATTCCAAGACAACAAATTAGAGAAACAGGCCCAGATTTAATTTAGAGGACAAAGACTTTGATGAAATGCGAAGACTAGAACCGAAAAGGAGACTATAGCTTCAGTTCTTTGGCAAAGTGATAATCTATAGCTAAAGGACAGAGCATGGGAAAACCAGAAACCCAGGAACAGAGTTCTGAGGTTTTTAAATAAAGT
>NW_010103810.1:1994-10842 GCF_000699245.1 Pterocles gutturalis | reverse complement strand
GCCTGTCCCCCAGCCTGGTGGCACCAACTGACATTTTCAGGGCACACGAGAGCCGTGAGGGACCCATGGCGGCCCAGGCCACCTCGCGCTGCGCCAGGCCGGGCCACGGCCTTCCTCGCCAACTTTGGGGCCGGCATGAGCTTCCCGATTAGTGGGGTATTATTAATTATTATTGCCGTTATTAATGCCAAAGGGATCTTGGCTGTCTTTTTGTCAGCGCAACCACTCTGCCTTTAAGTCATTAAGCCGCAGAACAATGAGGCGGGCGAGCCGACAAGAGCAATGCCATTGTTCCCTCTCCCCAGCCCGGCTCGTCCTGCGCCATGTAAATGAACTTAATGCTCTTCATTCAGGCGCACTCGCAGGGTTCTCATTTACTGCCTCTCTCTCTGTGACAGCATTTTCTCACCAGCCCTGACTGCATAATTAATGCAAATGCAGCCTTAGTGTCATGAGCTGGGCTCCTTTGGTTTACTTTGGTACGACACTTACAGAGGAATATTAACTAGAGAAAGCAGCATCACAACAGGGGTGGAAAATCAGCCTGTCAGGGACTCATTCCAAATGCCACGGAAAGGAGAGCGCCTTCAAGATTGTTTCATCAAGGTGATTGAGAACAAAAACTACTGAGGAAAATTCGAGCTTACATTTATGAGCTTCTCCACATACATTATTTATATCACCAGAACCTATAGGAACATTATTTCCCAGCACATATTCATACAAAGACACTGTTTGGGCTGAGAGCTGGAATTAGACGAACACACGCACACACACAAGCCCTGGCACCGATCACAGGTAACGCCAGCGCTGCCCAGGACAGCCTTTGTGTGTGCGTTTGCCTGCTGGCGGGAACTTCGCGGGCGTGCGGATTTATTCCAGCACAACTCCACACACGCTCGCTCCTCAAAAAGGTCAGTGAGCCGCATACCCGACATAGCCCTTTGCAGGGATAATCCTGCATTCTAATCCTGCCTGTTCTAATCAAAATTGGCTCTCTTGGTTGGTGGTTTGTTTTTTGTTTTTGTTTTTTTTTTCTTTGCCAGTAAACCAGACAGCAGTTCTGCACTAAATACATGAGAATTAAAGCAGTAGGGCAGGACTCAGCTATGCTCGCAGTACTTTGTACCAAACGTTGCAAGGAGAGAATGCCTTTTTTCCAGAACAGCCATGCTGGAAATGTTTATTCAGATTAATGCTGCTTGTATTTTACTACCAGATAGTGCTCTGTCTTGTATTTTTGATCTGTAACAAAAGTAAATTTGCAAGCACTATCTGTTTATTTTGCTTTGCTGTTTATTCTTTAGTTGCATTGAAAGACACCTTCTTGTATGGTTTGGGTTTTTTTCAGAATTTGGAGATTTTTGCATAATCTTTCTTCATTGCCTAGTGCTTCCAGGCACTCCAGCACTGGTCAGATCTTCTGACAGTGATGCCCTTTACCAAGATGCTAATGTTATGGTTCACAAAAATATGTGTCAGATTCCTCTCTCCTCCTCCTGCCAGTGCTAATTTAAAAAGCAGGAGAATTTTAGCAGTAATAAACATGGACCCTATTTATCTGCTCTCCTGTGTTGAAGGCTCTGGGTCACCTTCGCAACCTTTTCAATGTCTCTGTACAGACTGGAGGCCAAGTCTTTTTTGACTACGAAGCTGAGATTTTCTGATAATCCCAAAACCTGAAACTAACAAAACCAGCATCCCACACAGTGAAACCAGTTTTTAAATCCTAAAAACTGGTGACACCCCGTCCGCTGCATCAGAGCAAGCTGCTTCTCTGCTTGTTTACTTCCCAGTGAAGAGACAAATCAAGCCCTGCCAGGGTACACGCGACCGATCTGCGGGTAGCTCAAGTGAGGGTGAACATGTTTTGTCACCTGCATGCCTTTGGACTGCACGGGCACCATCCCTCTTTGCTCAGGATGAGTGCCCACAAGGAGCGCAGCCACCCCGAAGGGGTCTGGCGAAGGAGGTTTGTGCAAGGGGAAGCCCTGGGCTCCGGGAGCGGGATGTCACGGCAGCAGGGCGAGCCCTGTGACTGCAGCCACCGCGGCCCGGGCTGCACAGAGTGTCACCCACCTCCAGACAGGCAGCATTTGCTCTTCAGAAAGTGACACAGCTAATTATGTACAGAGCTCGAGTGCAAAGGTTTCCTTCTTTCTTTTTTTTCTTTCTGCAATCCCTCGAAGCCAAAAGCATTGTGCTTCGACTTTTACTTGCTCTGCTCCCATTAACACAATTAACAAAAGCAGCCGTGGTCCATGTGCCGGCGTCCTTCCCGCAGAGCCGTGCCGGGCAGCCGAGTCACGGCAGGGCAGGGATTCAGTTCCCCAGGCAGGCGAGGAATCCGGCTTCCCCAGGGTCAGGCGTGGGCCACGGGATAGCCTTACACCTCCTGCGACCCAGCGACCGAGGACCAGACCAACTGCAGGTCCTCACTAGTTCAGCTGAATACACAAGAACTGGAAATAACACCTTTCTCCCCTCTTATGTACCTTATAACCGAACGGATCAAAATGAACATGCCAGTCAAACGTTTATTTTAGACAGGAAACAGCCCTGCAGACCATTATTACAAATTAAAGGTATTATATTGAAGTCATTTTTAATCCCTTATAAATGAATAACCCTTCTACCAACATTAAATCATTTTCTTCTGCAGAAGTAACATTTCCTCTCCGTGGCACAGGATCTATTCCCCCGCAGACTGGGGAGCTATCCTTCCATTAGAGCCGGTGGCGGCTGATTACACCGCACCAGGACTCATAAAATTGCCACAGAACTCGCACTCGCGTCTTCCCAGGGCAGAGCTGCCTTATCTCATCCATAAGTGATAATGCCACTTTATTTTCAGTAATCAGCACGCAGATGATTATTTAGACGCAGCCTCATAATCCTCCTCGCACCATCTACGAAAGATCTTGATTTGAAATCTGCAGTCGAGAAATTCCACCTACTGCAAACACACCAGGCGGGAGCGCAGCCCCTCTCTGCGCCGCGGTGCAGGGAGCTTGTCTGGCCTTATTGGTATTTGTTAAGACAGACAAAAAGTAGAACCTGAGTCTGCAAAATGAGTGAGCTCGGACAACTTTCAGCATCAACCGTACAATGTCCATTTCGGCACAGCTCTAGCACAGCACCAATGTTGCCATTTTAAACTCGGGATCAGTACACAAATGTGCTATAAATGGGAAAATCCCTTGTGATACGAGTGTGAAACGTGCAGCTCATTGATTTTGTTCTTGATGGTCTGCTATTAAACTAGCGAACACGCTGACCTTGTGTGCAAAGGCAGAATAGTGTGCATGCAACATAAAGTTGAAAAACAGCTTTAAAATGACTGTTTAAAACTGTAGACTACAAACCTGAAAATATAGACGAGCATTCCATAGTTTATTTTAAATTGGCAACCACAATGGAACAAGCTATTCTAACAAAGGATTAGCATAGCATGTGCTTTTCTTCAGCCATCAATTATGACACCGGGTAATGCAGGGCACAACTCCGTGTCAGGTTACAATATGCCATACAGAACCACTTCCCAGCGCTGCCTTCTGCTTGCTCTGCAACGACTGCAGTGCACCCTGCTTTCCGGGGAAAGCCTTGCTCAGAACACTTCCTGAGAATTCTCCTACGTGTGCGTAGAGATTACAAAACATTGGCTGCTTTTTTACTGTATTTCTACCATTTAAATGAAGAAAAAATACACTGGTATTTATTTTTATGCTCTACTTTAAAAAAAAAAATTCAAGTGTGTATCTTTGTTGCAGATTCCATTAGATAAACATTTTAAAAAAATATCGATCAAATATTGAATATTTCCATAGGATGAAAACAGCAATTTCTATTTAGCTCGATGACAGTTTCAAATACTTCATCTGTTATTAGGCATAAAATTAACAGTTTTATAAATTGCAAATATGGGATGATCGCTTGCAGATACTGATGTATGCAAAATATACAACGATAAGAAGATGTGTGGATAATTTAGCAAGATTTAAAATCTGATCTCCACATAAATCAGTTGTACTTACAAATGCCTGCCTTATGAATTGAAGAAGTAATAAGAACTATATGTATTTTAAATAAGAAAGTTTTTATTATCCTTGTCACGTGAATACAGATTGTATTTCATGTGGCCAGGGAGGGGGAGCCCCCTGTTTCAGCTATTTTTTCTGTTCTGCTGTCCTTTCTCTGCATTTGCCTAAAGGCTCTCAGTAAATTACACTCCAAGTAAATGACTGTAATTTACCCGTTGAATTCCCTTGTTCAGGAAAAGCACACACCACACATTCCAGCGTTTCCACAGCTCAAATTTACCATTCTCAATGTCAAGAACAATCCACGGGCAGTAATTTGAAACTGTTTGAGCCTTCAAATAAGGGAAATTAGAAATGTTTTGAGAGCTAAGAATTTCAGTGAGGAGATAAAACCTGATAAAATCTGTAACAGTTCGGTTCCTTCTCCGGTATATTTATAAACAGGGCATTAAATGGACTGCTAAGCCAGCACCCTGCAACCAGCTTGGCTCAGCCCATGCTGCCCAGGATGCAACAGTAGTAATAAAAGGGAAGAATTTTTAATGAGGTAAAATTTTTAAAGGCCTAACAACCAAAATAAATGCAGACGACCTTACAGCAAAGCAGGGAAGCAGCACATAGCGCTGAGCTCCCGATCCCCCTTCAACCAGCGGCCACACTCCCGCGATCCCGGCCGGCTGGAATCGCCCCCGAATTCCCGTCCAGGCTCGAACTCGGCTGTTTGTTCTCAACCGGCGCTGCCCCGACAGCCTGGCCAGGGCTGTGCAGCTGGGCAAACCTCGACATTAAAATATTCTATAAACCGGGATTTTAATTAACATCTAGAGCGATTAAAGCAGAGAAATCCATACATGTTGGTGATGAATTATCCCACGCGGCGGTGGGGAATGTTCTGGGCGCGCGGACGGACACGCTGCACGGCCAGCCCCCAGCACCTCCCCTCGCCACGCACAGACCCGCCGCCAGCACACTCAATAACCGCAACCGCCTATTTCGCTCCGTCTAAAGGCAGGTTTTCATATGGTAAAACTGTTATAAATCCTCATTATCCTAAATAAAATTACAGCACTTTAAACATTTCCAGGGAGAACATTCTCTCTTCTAAACAACTACCTTAGCGAGTAATAGGAAGCAATATGGTTGCACTTGTGTCACAGTTGGAAGTCTTTTTAAACTGTCGCCCTGCTAGCAAACCAATTCTACATATTAAAATGAATGGATTGCTTATTTCAAGGGGAAAAATCATTTATAAAATCAAGACCATTATTAAGATACTGTGACTTATTTCCATTCTGGAGTGCATGAGAAACAGACAAATGCAGCAGCCTATGCACACTGAAATGTCTTTTTTTTCTTTTTTTTTTTGATGCCACAATTTTCTTTTTCAAATGAGTCATCCATGCGTACAAGTAAACTAAAAATTGATCTAGATTCCACACGCAAGGAGCTGAAGTTTTCACACGTTTCCATATTACAAACAAGCACAGATCTCACAAACATCTGGCTACAGGCTTTCATTTCTAAAACGTAAAAGATCTTCCTCCTGCCTCCCCTGCTCGATGCTCAACCAGTGCAGCCGCCCCGAGGCACACCCGTGGTGTTCAGGCTGGGTGGCTGCGAACGCACCTGACCTGCCGCAGATTACCGCACGTTTTCAGTGTGTAATTGGCTGACCTCCTCAACAGTTGTCGTCTCAGTCTGAAATAATACCCTGGCCCAGCCATATCGTCTATTTATTCAGGACCCTTTAAGAGATTAGTTGTTTGGATTAAATCTAATCAGAGGTTCAGTTAACACACCACAGCAGGTTTGGGAGCGTGCACCTTGTAGTCACTGAGTAAATTATAGGAACCCTATAATTTGATGAGAACATGTGGGCATTCTTCCACAAGCTCATAAATTACTGATTGCTTTTTGGAGGTTTCATTGATACTAATGTCTGCTTCCCTCCATGCCTCTGCCCCAGATTGTTGCTGGCACAAACATCGCCGCTTGGAAACCCGGTAAATTACTGAAACATGTTTAAGCATGAGGTTTAAAAACTTTGCACGTTAATGACGGGGAAGGCTGCTGCTCGTGAGCTGCAAACCAGCCCCGCTGTGGGTTGCCCAGGGCAAAAAGCTTCCAGCACAGATCCGCTTTCAAGTGCGGTGGCGTAGCTGGGGATTAGCACATGAGATCTCCTCAGATGGGGCTTTCCTGCCTGCAAACTCTCGCCTGCCAGCACTTCCATTTTTCTCCCACTTGGTCCCACTCCCCAAACCAGCCAGCAGGCTCTGCACATGCTGTACCTTGTGGAAACCTCGTTTTAATGGGAAAGGCAGCTAATAATAAAGCAATTAGCTGCTCAACTAAGAAACTGCCAGCTTTGCTGTTGTCTTTTTTTTTAATCATTGAAAATTTTGCCGTTAATTTCAAGCCGTTTGTAGTATCTGTTTTTGTAATTGCGAACCTGGATGAATTGTTTCTAGAAGTTGAACCACGGCTGATGCCAGCAGAACCTACAAACACATAAAAGCTTCAGTTTCTAATGTCACTATCAAGCCAAAAACAATTACACCCATTTGAATTATGGCAACCAATAAACTTAGATAATCACCATATGCAACATAACATTTTGGCACTTGAACTAAAAACTCTTGTAGACAACTATAGATTGCTGCTAATGTTGAGCGTTCTTGTCCTACCCAAGGCTGCCAATAGAAATGCCAAAGCTGCTGAATGCTGCTCATCCCCGTAATGTTGTCAGTGAATGGCACATTCACACAGCCCCCAATCCTCTCTTCCCAGGCATGGTCTTCTCCAGCTGCAGCTTAATTTCCTGTGACTTGCCTAATTACTGTAATTAAGGATTAATTGCCATTAATTATTCACACATAAGCTCATCGCAAATCATGGGGTAAATGTCTTATGAAAGCTGCCATACAAGCCATGTATAAACACACTGGGATGCTCCAGGCAGGAGAATCTATCACTCAGCCCTGAAGCAAATCTCTGTGCTTCTCTTACAAAAACAGCTATAACTCTCAGAAACTCGACAGTCTTTCCAGGTAAGCATTAGGTTACAAAGCATGTTTTCCTGTGGAAGCCACAACGGTTTTATTAGTACTATAAATGCTGTTTTATCTTTCCAACTGCTATTTTTATGTTTCCATTTTTATTCTATGGTGCTCAGTTTAGGACAAGCATTTGCTCGGAGGAGGAATGTTTGCACTTGCTGCTCCCCCACCCCGCGCCGCGGCTGGCGGAGGTTTGCAGCGCAGTGCCATGTGATGGGATCAGCATGCCAACAACACAGCCCAGCTCCGCATCAGCTGCGGGACTGGGATGGAGACCCCCGGTGCTTCCACACTCCCAGCTAGCAAAGCCAGTGTTTGCGTGCTGAGAGTACTCGGCACTCAGACACCCTCCGAGAGGGGAGCCCATCCTGCAAGACAGGGCTGGGAAAAAACACCAAGCCCAGCAAAAATGATGGATGTGACAGAACCAAACCGGGAGCACTAATGAAACGAGCCCAGCACTACGCTAGCTGGCTTGATGGTTCCTCTGCTTCATTTTAACTGTCTTTGCCATCCACTTGCAAAGCAAGCTAAAGGAAGAGGCAGGTTTCTTTGTTAGCACACCAACGCAGCGTGGGACATGGGGAGCGCGAGCACGCGGGGCTGGCTGAGCTGCGGACAGCTACTGGAGAGGGCACCAGAGCCAGCACCATTCCCAAAACTCTGTGTTAATGTCAATCTCTCCCAGTTCCTTCAGTGCTGGGTTTAAAACTGTAAGAATTTGATTTAACAGAACGAGCTGCAGTGCTGTGGTGTGCTGCGCAGAGTCAAGGAGATCCTGTACCAACGCTGCGCATTACCACCGAAACACTGCCCCAGGAAATTTAAGTAGAAGCAGGCAGAATGTTGTTCTAATTGTTATGTTAGTACCTTCTGCAGCAAATTAATGCATGAAACATTTTCATTTCAGTACATAAGTTTGTGTGTGTCTGAGTTAAACATTTATGTTAATGGACCTTCTGGCAGATCTGTAATGTTTCAAATACTCTTGTAGAACAGCTTTTTCTAAATACATCATTTAGCAGTTCTTTCCCCATTTTCTACCTGATCTGGGGGCATGCAGGAAGGGAAACTATTTCACAGTTTTAAAAACCTCCTGCTTGAGTAACTATGAAACTCAGCTGCGTTCAGGCAAGGTAGCAATTAAAGGGCACGAGAAAAGCAAAAATCGACCCCCCCCCCGCCACTAGCAATGTAAACTGTATTAAAAAAAAAAATTAAATAAAAGGCACACTAATAGCCAGCATATGCTGCCATCATAACACTCTGCCTCAGCACGCTGCGCTCCCCAGCCTGCGTGAGGCTGCGCCCCGCTCCCTGCACCCAGTCCCACTCCCCATGGACCTCACCGGCCCCAAGCATCCTGTGGGGCTGCGGCGGGTGCGTGGTGCCCACCGGTGTGCATGGCGGACCCCTGCCCGCGGCTGCCCTCTCCCCACAGCCCGGCTCCTGGATGCTGTCTCCATGCCGGCTGCCCTAGAAACCCTCCGTTGATCTCCATCCTATAAATCTGACAGGAGGACACACACGCGGCGTTGGGATGGCTGCCAGGATCCTGGAGCGTGCCAGGACGCAGCGCCGCAGGGCATGGAGCAGAGAAGGTGCCCTCTGCTCCCGCGGGTGCCCATCAGGCTGGGGGTGACGGGCGTTTCTATCTGGCGGGGGCATGTGCCAGGACATGGCACACATCCACACGCAGGGCTGGGGAGGGGCGAGGGGCGGGCCCCCACCCTCCCCCCGCCCCCCCCC
>NW_010103810.1:1736-1984 GCF_000699245.1 Pterocles gutturalis | reverse complement strand
CCGGGGCCCCAGCCCCTATTTCCGGCCGGCCGCCGGTGCCCCCTAAATTGATATTTCTCCATCTCTGGCCACCTCAGTGCTCAGGCAGCTGCCAAGCTCTGCCGTGTCGCTCTCCATTTATGGACTCCCAGCTCCCTTGATCTGGGTAATTAGGGTTTATGTGTTAATTGGAGTAAATACAAAGATGGGAGTCACAGGCATAAATTTCCAAGCGTGGATCAACTGGAAAGCCGTTACGCAGGGAAGAT
>NW_010103810.1:0-1651 GCF_000699245.1 Pterocles gutturalis | reverse complement strand
CGTCAGCCCCAGCCCCAGGCGGTCTCCTGACCCCGATTCCCACATTTCCAGCCCTCGTGGGCTGGGATGGCGAAGGCTTCCTTGGGAGGCAGGCACCCACGGCCAAGCAGAAGTGCCAGAGCAGAGCCTGCCCGGCCGGGAATTAATGCCGCTGGAAGTACCTGGAACAAGCCTGGGTTTCATGGCTGCAGCAGCCGCAGGAGGGGCCCAGGGAAGAGGCAGATGAAGAAGATCACTGCAAATGGCTGAGTGCTGGACTGGAGCTGGGGTGAGCCGGAGCCATCCCCGCTGGGAGCCACCCGTGTGCTCCAGCGGGAAGGGACCCACTCCGGCTGCCCGGTCCCAGCGCAGCGGGGAGCACGGGGCCGGAGGAGATGCTCCTGGTGCCCCACCAACAGCTGCTGCACCGAGGGATGGGGAACCTCCTCCCAGCTCACGTCCCACTATCTCTCTGAAAGCAATACCTGTAAAAAATGTAACTTCTCTGACAGGAGCGGTATTATTCTTGAAATATGTGACTAAATATTACACAGTAAAAGCATTTTCCCTCTTGAATTAATTACATTTCACCCCCCCCCTTTCATACGTAAAGGCTTTCACTGTCCAGTGAAGGAGGTCCTCGTCTCCCGAGCAGATATGGAATTTGGCAAGCCTCATTTATCCTGAAATTTATAATTCAACAGATGCTTTTGCTAACGCTTCTTGATAACGTTGCTGCAGAAATACAAGTCTTAATTCCTGGGCATGGGAAGCTGAATGCGAATGTGAGTATTACTGGTTTTTTTTCAATCCTGCTTTTAAATATTATGCTCTGTATGGTTTCCGAATCAGTTTAAACTTTCCTGGAAACTTTTATAATAAACAGTCCTGCTACATAATTTGATGTTTTTAAATGAAAGCATCCAAGCTAATCTATACAAATTAACAGATGTCCTCCTGAAACAGTTAGAAACAAAGAAATGCAGATGCGAACATCATCAGCATCCAAATGAGCTTATTGTAGGACCCTTTAAGGCACATCTGAGCATAGCTCCAGCCTGTAGTCTACCTTTCAACTTGCAAATGACAGTGTCACCAAACACTGTCCTTCCATCAATCAAGCTGGGTCATGAATATACAAAAGGCAGCAGAGAAGCTGGCTACCTCCTGCAGTTCAACTTGCCCTAATTATCCGGGCCTTTCTTTTTGTTCCCGTCTGCAGGGTGTACACCCAGTCAGCTGCCGGGCAGCCCCGGGCCTCATCGCGGGAGGTTACGCACACTGACCCTCCTGCGGACAGCCAGCGCAACTTAAATGTGAGCACCAAATGTCATCTTTCTTATTCATCATTATAAAACTTCCCTCCCCTTTCAAAATACCAATCTGCTGCCATTTTCAGACCCTCCCCCGCACCCCTCCAAGCTGTCATTTCCCCGCGCTGGCTGCCAGTCGGGTGAATTAGCATCCTAACTGATGTGCTGTTATTCTCCCGTGCAGCCCTCGGATGCGTTAACTAATGACCTCCCCCCAGAAAATCCAGCCGGTCGCCGGCCGCGCAGTTTCCGCGGCGCAGGAACCGCTGAGCCGCCCGATGGAAAAGGCCTTTTCCCGGGGAGAGCAGCTCCTCACGTCTCATCTGGAGCAAATCCGTGCTAACGCGCCGCTGTCATGT
>NW_010103809.1:362-633 GCF_000699245.1 Pterocles gutturalis | reverse complement strand
CCCAGCCCAGGGAACCTTGCTCCAAGGTTTGACTGACTGCGCTCAAAAATCTGATTTTTTTTTTTTGGAGCAAGGGAAGAGGCAGGCAAAGGGGATGCACAGTCAGCCCTGGTTGGCAGAGGGGGAAACTGAGGCACAGAGTCATTCTGTATACAGATATGCATTTTGAAAGCTCAGCTCCATTAAAAATTGATCTTCCTGCCAGGTCAGACACCGCAGCCCTGCTCTGACACAGCCCCTCTCCCACGCCAGCGGGATGTCTTGGATCTGT
>NW_010103809.1:0-274 GCF_000699245.1 Pterocles gutturalis | reverse complement strand
TGTCCCTTTATTTCCCCAGCTGTCCCCAGAGGAGCTGGCACTGAATAGATGTCCTCTTTGATTCAGGGAGAGGATTTTTCTCTCTCCCTGTAATTGCCTGCGGTTTGCTGGTCGATGCTTCCCAAACACAGCAGCAGGGTCTGCAGGGAAGAGGATTCCCAGGGGGGAGATGCTCAGACAGGAGAAAGGGACATCCCCCCCAGGCCCAAGGGATGCTCCAGCCCCCATCCATCCCCCCCAGCCCCGGGGGATGCTCCAGCCCCCATCCATCCCC
>NW_010103808.1:0-23076 GCF_000699245.1 Pterocles gutturalis | reverse complement strand
CGCAGGCTCTGTGCCGGCGGGGCGCATAGCCTTTCCTAACAAGAGCTAAAAGACTTGAAGAAGAGCAACGTCCTCCACATAGATGTGCGGGAGAGGTGGGAGATCGACAGAGACGGAAAAATCCCAGCGTCCATCAACATACCTTGTAAGTTGTTGGCAGAGGTACCCGGAGAGGTGGGGTGTTGCTGCTTGGCTCCGTGGTCAGGGTGCGGACGGGTGGCAGAGCTGGGCAAAGGGGAGCCGTGCTACACAGCTGCTAGTGTGTTGTGAGGCTGAACTTTTCCTCCAGGGGGTGTTGCTGCTTGGCTCCGTGGTCAGGGTGCGGACGGGTGGCAGTGCTACACAGCTGCTGGTGTGTTGTGAGGCTGAACTTTTCCTCCAGAGGAATTAGAAGCCTTACCATGTAAGCCTGTCTGTGGATGGAGAATAAATGAGACTCTTTTTTTCCCTTGTATTTCGCAGTGGGTGAATTAGTGGAAGCTCTACAAATGGACCCAACGAAGTTCAAGGAGCAGTACAATGAAAAGATGCCATCCAAGTCAGACCCTGTGGTTTTCTCCTGTTTGTCAGGAAAAAGAAGTAAACAAGCACTCGGTTTTGCCACATCCTTGGGTTTCAGCAGGTATGACTTCTGGGAGTAAGGATGGGATTAATGTGGCCTCCCCTCATGAAGCAGAACTCGTACGTAGCTTCTTGTGGGCAAGGGTAGACATTTAAACGTGGAATATGAACAAAATGACTGGTATTTGAGATAGACACTTCCTCTTCTCTTCACTGAACCTTGAAAGATGCCATTGGGTGTTCCAGCAAAGTAAGGCGTATGAAACCCCTCAGCAGCTCTGCGCATGTGCCACAGGTGATGCAATCTGCTGCAAGAGTGTGCTGCCACTGAAGGGTCCTTCTGCCTCTTGGGGTCCCTCACCAAGACCTTGCTTCCTTATACAGCTTCATAAGCACTAGTCTTGAGCCACAGCATGACTGGAAAGGTGGAGAACTAATTCCTTTGGTAGAAGTACAATCTTAAATTAGATTTAGAAGTTTATGAAACCACACCCTTTGTTAAATTGCAGTTCTAGCTGTACAGTTCACTGTTGACATACGCCTTGACTTTCAGTAAAGCATTGGATTCTTTGCCAGGCGTAAAGCAGTGAAGGCAATCGCCAGAAACCCAGTGAGATTGATAAGAGTGAAAGCAGTAACAGCGTTTGGTTGGCAGAATTGTTACTTCTGTGCCAGAAGGTGCCTTGCTGGCTTGAAGACTGCAGATAGAATTTTAAAAATTGTTAAAGTTTGTTTCCTCATGTTTTCACTGAACTGCAGTTCATGAACTGGAATACCCCTGCTAATTCTAGTCAAAAGTATGGAACCACATTCTTGTTTTATACATATATTGTTTTAATAAGTGCAAAATATCCTCCATTACCTGCTTTTCATGCTGCCTGATTGCAGGAGTCAGTATTGTTTTGCATGATGGGTTTTTGTTTTCCAGAGTTTGTTTTGTGCAGGCTTATGTCAGATCTATTGAGCAGGTAGGTTTGCAAGGAAGATCAGTGTGCTGCATTTATTTGATGACATCTTAAGTGTTAGACATAATAACATGTCCCACCACAGTGAGTCTGTTCTCTCTTTTTTTAAAAAAAAGTGGCAAACTGTTTCATTGATCCAGCTGCTACTACTTGCTTGAGGTTTGATCTCCAGCATTTGGAAGAAAAGAGTTACAGAGTACACAGAATTTCTCTATGGTTTTTTTTCCTTAATGTTTTTTTTTGGTCATGTCCTCTTAGATACTTTTTTCAAAAATAGTCCTCCCTAACATTGTATCTTCTGGATATTTTCAGAGTTCAGCAATATGCTGGTGGCTTTGAGGATTGGGTAAAACATGAACCTCCAGAGAAAAAATGAAGATGACTACTCCAACCCTTGCCCCATCAAGGCTTCAGGATGTTTTGTAGGTTTTAACATTCAAACTACACACATTCCTTTTCCAGAACACAGCCCACTCCTGTTTCCTTGTGTAAATGGACATTCACCTTAAAATAGCCATGCATATCAACCGCTAGGTTTAAATTATATCTAAAGACTATGACATGAATAGGACATTAAATTTGTTCAGCCTTTACTTTGGACTACATTTTTTGGTGAAAGTATGTGAAGAAAACTGAAGTGCTTATTATGATTGCTAAGATTTTTTGTACGACATAGTTTATGACTGTTTAAACTAATGATGATAGGACAAATAAAATTTATCCTTTCCCAAATAACTGTGTTGGGTAGTTTGTTTAGAATAGCTGGGGTAACTGCCCTAAACACAGATTTATTATACTTCATGTGTAGCTGGAGTTTTAAAATAGTTGCTGTGTTATCAAAGAGTACAAGCAAAATACAAATTTTTAGGTATGTACTATGTTATTGTAAGGCCAAAACTTCACTACTGGTCAGAAAATACAAAGGAAAATTGACCAGATGCTAGCATACTCGCTGTTCAAAATGTTCTGTGATTCCTCATTTTAAAATAAGGAATTTTTATACGCAGATCTGCTTCTTAGCACAAAATACTATAGCATTTGGTCAACTTCTGTTCCCTCAGCAGCTTGGTATCAAGTGAGAACCTGCCTATATATCAAGTTATTCTTAGAGATGTAATCATTTTAGGCTGCAAAATTTGAGGTGTCCACGGAAGTTACTAAACTCCCTTCCTTCTTTTGTGTATGTTAATTTGCATGTCTTAAACTTCAAAAAACAAACCGACCCAACCCCTTTGCCACCTATAAATTTGCATAGTCATGATTTTAAGGATTTTGTTTGGTTTTTAATGCTGTTAGTAGTTCAGGGTAACTAGCAAAGGTGAATTGCTTTGGCCTCTAGAAAGTTTAAGTCCTAGCACAGAAATTTGGGACTCTGCAGGACATCTGGAAAAAAAGACAAAATTTCTGGTTCTGCTCTAATCAACATTTCAGGCAACGTGCACTTACCCCACAGCTCTTCCATTCTGACTGTGCAGTCTGCATGGTGAGAAGAGGACCTAAAAAATAGACCCACTCAAGTTTACAGAACAAAGAAAAAGCAACTAATCTTACTAGAATTTTATTTCTAGTAAGTGCCGCAGTCTCTCTGCAGTCCTTTGTTTCTAGAGGAGAACTCCTGCAGTTAGCACAGCCAGCTGTATTAGCTATGCTGCCCTGATGGTGTATCTTACAGGGGTTTCTGCTCCCTCATCTTTGCTAATAATTGGAGACCCTGTAGTGGAGCTGTTGTGATATTGAGTAATAAGTGCATTTTTCTTCAAAGTATCATTGACTTTTTAGTGGTCTTATTGCTATACTTTGTTTCCAATCCATAAAAAAAATGCAAACCACTTAAGAACCAGAATTTAGACTAGTTTCCAAAATACTGGTTTAGTTTAACTGATTAATTAAAGGGAGTAAAATGAAATTAAAATGCTAGGATGAGGATGGGTGTTAACTTGTAGTCAATTACTCTGCAGTTCTCACTATCTTGCTCCTGAAAGTTCCTTTTCAGACTGGATCAGGAGGAGTAACAGATGCCAACAGTTTTTTTGGATTTAGCCAAAACCTATGATTATTAATTTTGCCTGTTTAACAGGACGTAGACCGTCAGTTTCACAATGCTGTGGGCACACAGTGACAGGGGCAACTGAAGCACACTGCTGGCTGCATTGTGCCAGGCCTCACCAGGAGTAATGATGCCTTTTGATCTAGATCAATAAGGTCAGATTATATAGAAAATTTGAGACACACAGAAAATATTTAGCTAAATGTGTAATTAATCATGCCTAGCTGTATTGACTGAGCCACCAAACTTCAGTATTCAGATGAACAAAGCGAGGAGATCTAATCAACTAAACTTGGTCACGATTTAGTCATAAGTGGCCAGTGCTTCCTTTTGTAGCTACATCAAAGTTTGTTGGGAACATCTAAAACTACATTGCCACAACAAATGAACAATAAACAGTTAGACTGGGTCATGCCAAGATCTGTCTAGCCCATTATTTTCTGTTTGTCAGCAGCTGGTAATAAACATCTGAAGAAGAGCATAGAACGGAACAAGTATGTAGTAATACAATCCTCAGATTATTCTCATTTGCAACTCAGCATCTTTGATACTTCCTTCAGGCTTTGCATGTCTTGGAATATTTGAGCATTTGTAAATTTTCAGTGCAAACTCCCAGCAGCCACAGCAGGCTGCATTGGGTTTAAGTCTTTGCCTTTGTTGCTTCTCAACTTGCCACCTATTGTTTTCATCAGATGCTCCTGCTGCTTCTGTCAGAAGTGATGAACAGTTGTCACCTCATCAATCTTCCCACCGTTCATGATTTTTCTAGACCTCTGCTATCTTTCCTGAGCTGAATGGGTGTGGATTTTTTTTTTTTTTTAATAGGAAAGCCACTGTATACCTCTTCTTTATTTTCATTAGTTTTTATTAGTCTTGTCAGATTTAGGTTTTAGTAGTCTTGGTAGTTTTTTGCAAGGTGATCATTCCTGTGTCTGTCTTTGTATCTTTCTTATGTAGATATAACTTGCTTTTCAGATCATGCTTTTTGAGTTAAATAACTTGTCTGATCCAGTTCAGTTTGCTTCCTTTCAGATTTTTCCTTAAATCTTTTTGGCATAGATGGCCTGTGTTTGCTTTGACACTCTGCTGTCACCTGTAACCATATTATCTGTGAAGACTTTCAGCTACCTCTCCTTTAATGAGATTCCTCATTTTAAGGCATTTCTCTCCTTTGAAATGAAGCACAGTAAAGGTGATTTTTTTCCACCTGGTTGGTAGCACAGCTGTTGAATTCACATTACGTTCCATTTCCTGATGTTCCAGTTTACATCTTTCTTTTTATAACTGTCATCACTGAAACCCATTCCTTTGTGCTTTATTGCCTCTTGCTATTTACACTAGAATGAGAGCTGGTAAAACTATCTTCACCTCCCCAGTAGAGAAATAACTTGGGATACTTCTATTTACCATCAGGAAGTGCCCAATACTTTAGCTCTGAGGTTCAGGTCATATAGGTGTGAAATAAAGTCTGCAAAACTCTTGAGCGCAAGAATAATCACTCCAGCCAGAATTCTTCATTAATAGTGTGAAATCCCTAATTTCAAAACATTTGCTTTCTTAGCAGATTACAGATTATGTGGTATATGTGAGGAGACTGATGTTTACCTAAAGAACAGTTCCTGTTTAAGAACTCCACACCGTGGTCAAGTTACATTGATTTATTTCTGCTCCCCAAGTCCACGTTACAAATAGCACATTTTAGACGTCAAAAAACAAAGGCAAATAGCCAAATTCCACTTCATCAATCAAGTGTCTATAAAAGGCATGGATCAATGGCAACAAAAGTAGCAAAGACCAACCTGTATGTATTTTCTATCTCACCAAAGTGGTTTGGGCTTGTTTACTTTATGTTTTACAAAAATAACCTGAACAGAAATAAATGCTAGTAGCTTAATGAGCTACATACAAACACCCTTCAGTTATATTTCACTGAATGACCAGTCGATTACAAAGACAGGTATCTGCAAAAACAGGGTTTAAGGGGCCAGTTTTCTGAACCAAGACACATCATAGAGCAAGGGTTTTCAAGAATTTCCCTTCAATATTTCAGATCAGTGAAATGTGTTGCTTCAGGAAAAAAAATGGAGAACCATGTTTCTGCACTTTATTTTATCATTCAATTTTTATACTTGGGCAAGTTGGCATTATAATTCAAAATGAAGTTGTACAGAACTTAATTAGAAACAATGTCATCTAAAAATCAATAAATTCTTTTTAGGCCAATTCCTGACCTCAGTGGGATATCTGCCTGAGTAAGGAACACAGGATACGGCCTTCTGTTTGAAGGAATCTCATTTTCTCCAGCACATAGTTAACCAAGGAATCCCATTTCAGTTATTCTAAAGAGTTGCTTCTAACATCACAATTAAAATTAGCCATTATGATGCTCACCGAAAGCTTAATCCTCTTAAATAAACTCTCCACACAAATTCACACTAACAGTGAAGGCAGACTAACAGTGTATATATTTTGTACAAAAAAAATCCACCATAAAAAATAGCAATTATATCCAGATTTGTACTTGATTGTGAAATAGTCCAATTGTACAGTACATTTACTTGCAAAAAAATAATCATCGTTATGTTGGGTTTTTTTAATTCCTAATACTTGAAATGTTTACGAAAACTGCAGAATCACTATACATATTGCACTTCTCTGGTAAGCTGGGCTACTACACCTCATGGCAAAAACATCCAAGTACATCTACTGAGTAAAACAGCATTTTTCTAATCCAGAAAAGGAACTGAATTTCTTTCCTGCAGCTTTCATTAAAACTGTGACAATATTCTTTGCAGGCTCTTCTAGGCTTTGTTTCTGAAGGATTCCTGTGTTGCTTTGTTAGAGAACCCACATCTATTTTTAAAAAAATCAACAAAACTCAAGATAATTAATAGACTTAAGATACAGTGCACTACCCTCCTTCAGTCACGAACAAAATGAAGACAACACAAGTCATTAATACAGTTACAGTTAGGCTTCAGGTTACCCTCGCTTTAAAAAATAGTTCACTTTCGATGGCAAGTTACAATTTTCTCAAAGCAAACAAAACCAATAATTAACCTTTTTTTTTTCAAGTGGATAGTGTTAATCTTTGCAGCTTGGTTTAAAGTTTGATTCCTTAGACTGAAAAATCTTAGTACATTTGCTCCAGCGTCAGAGAAAATGATACAGTTTTAGAGAAAAAGCTTTCAAAATGCTTGACACAAACAAGCTATTTCTTCTTCAAGTTCTTTGTCAAAGATGTTACTAAAACCTTCTGTCCATTTTATGAACACAGGAAAGATCCCAGGATGCCTTGAGTCAAAGTGGTCCATAAAGAAATTCTTTGGAATGTCTTAAGATTGGCTATAACTAGAGTTCTGGCTACCATTTGGACCCTGTTCTCCTTCACTGTTTGGAAGAAGAAAAAAAAAAAGGTCTTCAAAAGAAGCATCATGTTACATTTTTGTCCTTTTTTTTAATTAAATAATATGGTATTCTGAAAGTAGTATAAACCTTTTGAAGGAAAATACTTCAACATATAGACAAATTGGTTAAGACATTCTGCTCGATTTCATTAAAAATACAAAGGTTATTCTCAGCATGTATAAACAACTTCAGTGTAGTTATTTGAATAATAATTCCAATATATCCCTATGCAGCTGCCTGCTGAATCTACTTCTGAAGTCAGCATTTCAAAGTTCACATTACATAAGCATGTGTGCAGATTCCCAACAGTGATATTTAATAATTGTCATTAAATACGACATTAAGCAGGCCCAGTTCCAACTAATCTGGCCCAGCCACGGAGCCTCACACCGGGGTTCCTTACATTTGGTAAGCTGTATTGATCACATTCTAATCACATTAATGCTCTCCATAAAACAACGAATGTTCTGCTTCTCGCTAGCTCCTGAAAAATCAGACTGTCTGTTTGTAATATAAAGGTCTGCACTGTAAAAACATACGCTATACCTCAAATTAAACATTTACTCCTTAAGACAGTAGTCACTTTTTTCCCATATGAGAGGTGTATTAAGGAAGTACAGTACCTGTTTGGAGGTGGTTTTGGTTTAGGCATTTTACTAAGAATAGTAGCCATCTCTTTCCTCTCATCAAAGTTCTTCCACTGCTCATACAGCTTCAGAATAACCCTGATTATTTCTAAAATCTGATTAGAAAGAAAAGAGATCCTAAGGTCAGACACAATAGTGATTTTATCTTTGTCATAGTCAGTTTAAGTGCGCATTAAACTAAATGTGCCCCAAACTGAAACTAAGCATCACAATTTTCATATAATAAACAGAGCTGTCTCACATTTAATCTTGTCTGGCAATCAACCATTTCTATAATTAGGTTTTTTGATTTAATGGTGATTGGAAGCCTGAACAGAATACCTTCCCTCCCATTCAACTGTATATACCACTCCTCCTCTCCTGCAACCTAAATAGCTTTTTGTTTATTAATTTGCAACTACTGCCACAACTTATAACCATGCTACTGGGAAAATATGGACACCTGGCAGCACGACTGCAACTAGATGACCATGGATTACCAATACAGTAACTGACCATTATCAATGTTCTATACACATCAGATGCACAGTGTAAGGAAAAAAAAAAGCCCAAAACCACAAAACATTGGTCTGAATTCTTTCCTTCCAAGAAATAAAGAGCCACAGAGTGTTTAAATACTTATTAATATTATGTACATGCAATAAGAATTGTTGAACTGTCATATTCCACTTATGGAAAAACAGGCATTCTTTACCAGTTTGGACATTTTCTATCTACTGCACCTCAGCTACCTTAATTTCCTATTAAATCTCTAGTGCAATATTTTATATAAAAGGTGGGTAATGTTTGGTTCATAATTTGTTTCATCATTCTCTAAAATAATAAAGTAGACTTCTTTCTTCTTTTTAAAGCATGGACTTTGATTAAGTGCTAGAACAATATATATCCTTGAAACAAAAGTCATAGTTGGCTAAGAGGTCCGTGGTGTTAGTGTAAAAAAATCAACCTTAGATTGTATCACTGGCATGAGAACCAAGACATTTAAACATTCAAAAATGTTCAGTATCAAGCTTATGATAACCTTATCTGTCAAATATAGGTTGGTTCTCCTCTGCTACCAATTTATTATCACCCTGCTTTTACATCCATGACAGCACAATTCACAGAGCTCTTGATGCAATATAGCATCCACACTGTGCTAAAATTTGAAGACGAATTCTGGAATACAAACACAACGCCAGGATATCACCGCTGGGATAAAGGGCAATACCGAGGGCACAGAGGGCAATGGTATGTCTCATACATAATATGCTATTTCATTCCAGACATTCCATTTCAAAAAAAGATAGACTAAAAAATATGTGCAGAGTGAAACAGTGTGATAAGGAGTACGAGTACTAGTTTTGCTTGCTTGCTGGAGCTAAACAAAGATTAAAGAAGTCAACCTAAAAAGTAAAAGGACCTAGTGAAGAAGAAGAACATTATCAGTATGAGAACAACTGCACCTTGGAACCTGATAAATTTACAAAGGGGATTATTTGACATTGCATTTGCAGTAGCAGGGAACTCCACTGAATGATCTTGGCATCCCCTTGTTTAACATTGACTGAAGTCACAGTCCTGGTCATCCTGAAAGCATCAAGAATGTTTTACACTCTGCTATACCATGTACATTTACAGGAAGAAAATGAGAACAGTACATAGACATGATGCTGAAAGGTGAATCAGAAAAATCACACACACTATAATTTAAAAGTCAGACTCATGCTGGCAATATTGAATGACAAAAAACACTGGGAATTCTTTCTCTGGCAAAAAATGCAAAATATGTTGGTTTTATACTTGCATCTGAAAAATGGCAACACCAGCAACACTTTGCCATTATGCAATAGCTCTCCCTTGACTTTCACAGCCAGGTGATAACAGAATGACCTGACATTGTCTCCCTCCCCAAGAAATGTACCTAATTTCAACAGCACCTAACACATGATCACTGAATGAAGTTCAAATCAGTAGCGCAGACATGTAAGAGAGTAGTTTTATAACCATGACTACCATTTCTGATTAGTCTGTAACAGGTGGCAGGAATTAAAAACAGAGTACCTTTTCCATATCGACAGATAGCTCGGCAAACCACTGCCTTGCATCCTTCTGCTGGACAACACAGGCCACATGTAGGCAAGCTGCAAAGATCAGCATGGGTATTGAACAAAGATCCACTCATGATACAGTTAGAAACATTCTATTTTTTATAAACACTATACAGTTCAACAGAGAAAACTCGGGATCTGATTTTTCTTCAAGACTTTTTAAGTTGCAAGGCTACACTGTGAGTACTGTATGAAATGCAAACTGAAGCACCTTATGAAGGCACTCTAAGGAATTATTGTTGATGGGACAGCACACAGAATACATCTGTTTAAACATAACAACAGGCATTACTACTGTTACTTACCTAGAGCTATCATGAAAGGAGGGTACAGCAGACAAAGATCAGTTCTATATGTGTCATTCACTATCCTCCTGTGCAAAAAAGAACTTTTAAGTATCGTCCTATGCACCTTTACACTAGATGGCTTCAAAAACTGTCAGTTTATACATATTTTGTCAGTTACCCAGATGGTAGAACAGTGAGACTGCAGGGAAAAAAAGCAAGGGAATAGATCTCTTCGCTTGTAAAATATCTTAAAGTCTTTCATTTTTTTCCTTGTAGTCACGGCAGAATTTTACTTAGAAGCACTATTATAGCACCATAAATGTCCTTCTGCAGAAGATGTTGATGTACATCATAAAACAATTATCACTGTTTCACAAATAAATAAGGGCAAGCATAAAAGTAGTATTTTTACTGTCTTTCTGTATTTGAGAAACAGTTCAAGTGTAAGAGTTCTGATAACACGGCTAAAAACCCCTATATATTGCTTCTACCTCCTATGACAAGATACAACTGAAAGCCAACATCGATAGAAAAAGATTAACCTCTACTCACAGTCACCATTCAGTAGTGCAAAAAAACTGCTATTAGAGCTAGTCTAAAAATTAAAATGAGACCACTGCAAAGTAAAATCATTACAGGGTTAAAGACAGAATAAGTTAAGTCAGGGAAATATACTTGCGCAGGTTAACTAGGGCACCCTTTGTATTCAAATACAGCTAAGCCTGCTTTTGCTTAACCACCCTTGAAGCATAACTGTTAAACACTCGCTTTATTGCTGAAAGGAGGCACTATTGTTAACCGTTGTCTTCCATTACCATGCGAGAGGTAGCAGCATGTCTTCTTGGCCCATATCTTGCACATATTGGAGCAAAGGTCTATAAGGATGATATACTATCAAACAGCAGTCCTAGGAAAAATGTCAATAGGATAAAAGTTAAATTACAACGCAGAATGTGTTGTCAGTTCATATTAAAAACATTCCATTTACAAGTCAATTACTGAATATTTTTTTAAGTAGCATTCTGACACCTAACTCTTCTCTAATGAGGGCAGTGCTCTCTCTAGAATACCATTACAGAGCATGGTTGCCAGTCTGTCAATGTCCTTCCCCTAAGAGACAGAGAAAGCCACATCTGCAGCACACTGAAACCTCATTTGCTTACAAACCCGTAATTCCCACTTGAAAATACAAAACACTGCCAGAAAACAGTCTGTCACTAAATACCATACATGGAAAGCATGCCAAAATAATTGACACTGGTTTGGAAAGAAAGAAAGAAAAATAAAAAAACACTGCTCTCAAATCCCCTCTTTTCAGGCCCAGGTTGGTGTAAACAAGATGGAATAACCCTCTCGCTGAAAGAAGCCAACTGTATCAATCCTATAGGGAAACGCCGCATTATACATGTGCTGAACACTGAAATGAGCCACAGTTATACACACCATATATTGCATAGCATACTGGAATAATAAACTAATACCCAAAATGTAACTTCTTGCAAATGCAGTTACTTGGGATAAAACTCCTGTATACAAAACTCAAGAGTAACCAACACATATAGCAGAGGTATCAAGGACTAAATCTGAACTGGATATCTAAAAAGGTGTTTAACAACTGTAGGCACAAACAAAAAATTTGATCCTTCCTCCTCTGTGCCCTGTTCCCAAAACATATCCTTTCTCGGTGGCTGCCTAACTCACGAGGCTTCTCCCTGGTTTCTCTCTCATTTTCTCTGCACTAGGGCAGAACTACCCTAGTACAGCAAACTCGGGTGCCTAACCCATCCAAGCCCAACCAACATGCAGAATGAGGTACCGCTTTGCCTAAGTCCCCTAAGAAGTCTGGGCTGCATCCTTTCAGCCGCCCTAGAAAACACAGCTAATGGGATAACAACCCTCAGAAAAAGCAGGTACAGCTCCCTTCTCTGACAGTGCCTGGAAGAAAATCCGATGCTGTGCTCCCCTCATACAACAGCGTAACAGTTACAGAACCATCTCAGAAAATGAGAGGTCCCAAATTCAGTTTATTTTTCACAGGATTCAAACTCGTATCTCACTTTCTAGACTACTTTAGTTATCAGGTTATAGACTAGCTGAGTGGGATATTACCTATACCTTTAGCTGCAGCTGGACCATTGTATAGCTCCAGATTCTTCCAGGCAAGAAGAGGGCATAGAAGGAATACAACTCTCTATGCTCTTGAGCAGCCATTCATCTGGGGAAACAGGGACACTGACATCCCATCCTAGTCTCTGTATCAGGACTTAGAGTTACATTTCTTTTAAAAACAGAAGCAGTTCTGGAAAGAGAACTTATGCTTTACCCTTCCCAACAGTGCTCTACCACTAGGATGCAGAGCCACACACATTCCTCTGGTCCCCACTGCCCCCGCAATCTGCACTCTTTCAGTTGTCCAGCTTCAACGCAAGGAGGTGAGAATGCCCCCACTCAGCCTAGATGACAGCACAGTAATTACGGCATTCTGCTGAAAATGTAAATGTTTGGCCTGCATGGACATCATTCTAAAATTAAGAGTGGGGGGAAAAAGAAGACAGCATAATGCATATTTCATAGCACAAAATTCAAAATTCATTGGTAAAACGTAAACTGAGGCAACAGTTAAAAAAAAAAAGTAAACCACTAAAAAAACCACCTACCATTAATTCTAAGAGATAGAATTCACATTCTAGTATCTGCAAAGAAGTAAAATCACAGTTACACAGCAGCACGTTTCAGACAGCAGAGAGAGTTAACTGGCATTCAGTTTAACATCATGAATGCACAGGAATTACCAACACATATTTCCAATGGTCCTAAATGCATTTCATCGGAAACTACAAAACCAAACAAAAATCAAACTATTATTAACCATTGCCTTACCACCATTATAAGTTAACTCCAGTCATAGTAACAATGCATTTAAACATTCTGGATCAAGTTTACTATGAAAGGCTACTTCACTGGCAGGATTTGTCTGATTTGTTTCAACAACTGGCAACGGCAAGTTGTTCCCAGTGTACGAACACTTAATAGCAATAGAGAAGTACTTTCGCAGAGTTAGAGCCTCTTCAGCAAGCCACTAACATGCCTTTAAATGTATTTTCAGATTTAATTTCATACGAAATATTCTGTCCCATTGTAGCAATTATATCAGCTCTCATTTTCCATAGAGATAGTGACGTACTAGTTACACCAAGGAAAAGACTGCACTGCTTCTGCTACAGGAAAGCAGTACTCTAAAATGTATTTTCATTTGCCTTTATCTGTAAAATAGCAGTGCAATGTTATTGCAAGGCCTTACATATTTTATATTCTGATATATCATTTGGCTTTCTACATTGGGTGAAAAGCAAAACAACAACAAAAGAAGTATATTTGTCAGTCAATCTAAAAATATTTTAACTTTCAAAATACTACAGCACAGGTCAAAACTAGTTCCAAGAAAAACTGTACAAAATTTCTCAGCATTGTGACTGAGAATGTCTTGAAAACCACTGGTAAATCTAAATTTTAAATAATAAATAAAATCATTTTTCAAAAGCTATTACATTGTACAGGCAAAAATAAAACTGCTTTCTGTAAGCCAACTGCTCCTTTGAGCAAGCTTGGAAGCATCCCAGGTGGGTGCTCCTTCCCTGGAGCAGTATATTTGTAACAAGAACATTCAAAGAAAGCTACATCTTTTTATCATCATACTATATTTAAAAAATCACTACTTCAGTCACCCAGTCACATCACTTCTCTTTATAGTATTCCTGTCAACAATTTAAGGAAAGGGAGTTATATAAGATTTTTCACTTTTAAAAGTAGCTTTCCCAACAACCTATCCAAAACTAATTATGAGCAACCTGACAGATGAGTATGAAAATATTTCTGCCTTAGAATTTAAAAGACAGGATTTCCTGCTAACAATTATTTGTCTTTTAATTTATTTGATCAAGTTGTATTTTGAACAGCATACTTACATGGTTCATCCTATAAGGAAACTCCTTCGGAAAGGCATACGAAAACCTAGTTTTCACTACAGTAAAGAGAAATCAGTATGTTAAAAATTATGTAATTCATATTTTCACTTCCTTCCCTTTTTATTAATTCATCTGTATATAACCCTTCAAATCCATCTGGCAGCACAACTGCTTGCAGTACAAAAGGTTTTCATTTGAAAGAGAAAAGTTATAATATTTTTTTTAGAGAAATACACCTGAAACCCAGATTTGCATACGTACTCAGCCAGATACTTGTCTGCCACTTTGCATACTATTAAATCTTCTGGTTAACTACAACTAGCTTATGGACACTAACCTTCCACAAGTTATAATTCGCAGAGCTATCTACCTCCTGATGGCACTCCAAATCCGGTATCTCTTCAGGATCTCAGTGCCAATACTAAATCCATATGGAATTTTCACGTGGGATTTTTTACATAGACTTAATCCTCCTTCAACATACAGGATTTTAAACCACATAATGAAGTCTTAGAAAGGCAAGACCGAAGGCAGGGTCAGGAAGCTCAGCCAAGAGATACCGTATGTCCATGATGTAAAGATTTTGGGTATGCAAAAAACAGGCTCAAATTCAAAGCAAGAAGTCAATTCACCACACTGCAGATAAACGTCCTAGGCACTGGATTATCAGACATTTTAAGGGTGTTTCTCTCCTTAAGAGAGACACCTAAGCATCTGCTTAGGCATATTATGTGTTTCAAGACACTTGCCTCCAAAAGAACATTCAAATACATCCTTGCTTTTCTAGCTTATGATGATCCCTGATTTAGATACGTATTATCCTCATGCATTTTACAAGGAGAACAGGTACAAATAGTGCACTGTTCAGAATTACATTAAGTTGCAAAAACAGAGTGATCTCATATTAGAATGCTGAGCAAAGGAAAATTTAAGTACACTTGAGGATGTGGACTTGAAATTTGTACAAATTAAACATTTGAAAATCTATTTCAAGTTCCCATCCTCCAAGGAAAACAGGTAACATTTAACATCCTGGTAGTGGACAATATTCCTTATACTAATGACAGACAGTATATTACAAATTGATACTACTTCCAGAAAATCAATACACCATTTACACTGATGAAAAGACAGTGTCAGTCCTCTGGACTAAAGAGGATGTTTAGACCTATGGTGGACTTTGCTAGAAAATTTGCTGTAGGACAATAAGACTAGGCTACTAGTTGGAAATTTTAATTGCTTCAAGAAAGAGAAGAATGAATAAAACAGGTTTCTCAAAAAGCATGCAACCTGAAGAGATACATAGTAAAATAATAAACCACTTTGAGGGAGAAGATAGGGAAACAAAACATTTTTCCCACAAAGCGAGCTGCAGACACAACCATATGGAGCTGTCCTTCTAGTGAGCTATGGAAACAGCGAAAAGCTTTTGAAGAGGTTGCCAAAAACCAATCTGAGATTATCTTTCTCACAAAGGAAGCATGTGTTACTAACTTCATGTTTCTACCCAACCAAAAGCAAACAAACCTTTTCAACCAACCGCTACTGCACTAGTCTCTCCTTTTGCTAGGTTTCTTTTACTGGTCTTACTTCATCTTTTTTTGCCTTTTGTATTAAGACCTCCAAAAAAATTGCTGTGTGCTACTGAAGCAACTCTGGCAAAGGAAGACCAGGTAGAATGACATAAACGCTAGGAGAAAGCCTCTTGCTTTTTGTCCCCACTTCCATGAAATGCAAAGTACTTATCAGGCAGGGCTCCTAGGTCTGAAGGAAGAACTGTGGGGGAAAAACTGCGGGATTCTGAGACTTGGGATTTTCAGAAACAGCACGGCTCAGGACTAAAAGTCTAAGTAAAATCAACTACTGCATCTTCACCAAAATCCATCTAACTTTCTCACTGATGCATCAAAACTGCCACATCTGTGCTTTGAAATGCCACTGCTGTAAAAATAGCAACTTGTACTGCTGAATCCAGTACTGGTCTTGGTCATGCTGGCAGTGAAGATGCATTTCAGTTCCTGGTGGTGGAACTGTCATATGGCCAGCCCCATGGACTGATATACTCACTGCATGTGGAGGCTACAGATGCAGCCAGTCACCTGTCCCCTCAACAGCTAAGAGGGATTTTGAAAGCACTGACCTACATTTTGAAGAGCACAGCCAGGAATTGCCTATTGAGAGCAGCTGGACTTTCTGGGTCAAATTGTAGCATTCAGTTATGGAAGCCCTCACTTTAAGACCTTGATGGATGAGATGCAAGTTACAGGAACTGGGAATTGTAAGGCCAGTGGGAAAGACAGAGAATTAAGTAACTACAGTGTGATTTTATTGCATTTATTTGTGAACAATATATAGGTTATTAAATGTAATTTTAGAAATAAATATCATGTGCAAAGACTAAATTTATGATGGAGGGAAAAAAAGGATTAAAAAAATAGAAGTTATACAGCCTACTAAGAATTCTGAAAACAGGTACTTCCACAGAGCTACACCTTTTACAAAACAGACAAATAAAAGCCCTAGGTTTCCAATTCTGTCTTCAAGTAGTTCAGAACTCATTTTACTACTCAAGACGGTTTATCAACCTCAGTCATTTAATTTTATTACTTGGGTTTTATTTATGCTTGGCATAAGTTCCAACCAGAATCTAACAAAACTAACACAGAAAGGACCCTTCCATTTCTCTATGTAGAAACAGAAGTTATTCAATCTAAATGGCTTTAAGTAGCTCCTAGCAATCAAGATGCAAGCCCTGCCATGACTTGATAAAAAGCTACCTTTTAAAAGCAGGAAAACAAACAAAAAACCAACAAAACGCCTGATCTCCCTATAGAGATACCTAACTACAGAATAATGAAAATCACCGATACTTACATACAGAAGTAGCAGCAGAAATCAACCTCGTATTTGAAACAACACCAAATTCCTGAAGAAAAATGGTAAATGAGGTGAACCACCTGAAACACCATATACTCACACTGCACATTAACATAACAGCTTCTTACTAATCTGGGCTTCTTTATGCAGAATTTATCTTTTTTTCCCCCACCCCTTTTTCTTTCCTTAAGGCAAACAGGGTAAACTCTTAGGTAAAGAGTTTTTTTCATTGATTAATTACTTTGTTGTTTGAGTGGTGAGGAATAGTAAACATTTATGAAAGGTACTAAAGCCACAAAAACTCAGTTGGCTAACACCCTGCATAGAAAACAGACAAGAGGGCTTCAAAAAGTTATGTTGTTTTTCCTTAACCCAGTTGGAGAGAAAACTGTCTTTAGAAACCTGCCATTAACTACCTTTTTTTATGTTTCCATGAAGCCTTAGCTTCTCTGCTGACACAGCCAGCAAGATGAAAATTTTCTGCATATAGTGTTCTATCAGAGAAGTGCATAGCTGAATCATTACTGCTATAGCTGCCCTCTAAAGTTGCAGAAGCTTTAGCACAAGGAAGGCTGCACAGACTTCTAGTATTAGTTCTAAAATATAAGGTACATCTGCATAGACACACTCTATGTCTGTACTTTCTTAAAGGCTTAATTAACAGGCTGATAAAAAAATACTCTCTCCAGTACTCTGCATCTTTCTCCTTTCCTTCATCTCTTCAATGAAAGGTATCACAATATTTGTACAGATAACGATATGACACGTAGACACTGCTTTAGTAGGACTGCTTCTACCATCCACTAGATACTGGAGTTCCTCCTGTAAAATTCATTAGCACTGACATACCACAAACTGGCCAATTTGGGTTTTTTCCATTACGCAGATACTTCTCAAGCAGCTGAAAAACTTGTGTTACAGAGGACTAGGAAGAGGGCCCAGCTGACGCTAACTCTGGGCCACATTTAAAATGGACTTCTAAAGGTGGAGGCATGGAACCTTCTCACCACTGTCCCTAGTGGGTCAGTTCCTTACGATAATTTATCAAAGACAGTGTATTGAGCTACAAGATACTTTTAATTGAAGTAATGAAAGTGTGGTAAACTCTGAGGATCCCTCATTATATGAAAGGGAAAAGGATAATTAAGAAAAATTTGAAATTACGTTTTAAAGTTTGAGTAAACATAAATAAGGAAGAACACACCAGAAAGGAGAAACTGCACAATTTAAAATACAGCGCGTGTAAATATGTAAACACTGTATCACAGTGAAACAGTCATTTAAAATACTTCCAATTTTCAGAGGCCCTTCAGGGTTAGTAATTCAGACAAAACTGTGAAAGATCAAATACTAAATAACATGTTTGAAGGCCTTCTCCATCTCCTTTTCTTAAATGCTATAGAAATCTATACAAAAAAAGAGAAGGTTTCAACCCCCAAAGCATGAAGAATGACAAAAAAATTAAAAGTCCTAAACGTTTTCTGTCTCTCATACATCACATAATTTTACATTAAAAAATTGTAATACTTCATACCTCTACTTTGGATGCCAAAAACACACACGTAGGAGCCATTAATACTGGATCTATACTTTTTAGGGAATATCTGAAATGTTACAACAAAATTATAATATGTTGTTTCATACACGTAGAACGATTAATCTATTAAGAGCACCACACCTCCTTTTGAAAAAGCAAAGCTTAAGTTAACTTTATTAGCATAAAAGCTTTACACCATCCAGAAAACAAAAACTGGCACTGTTTTTCATATAGAACTGCATTTTTAAAGGGCTACCAAAATGTGCCTAGCAAATGTTTTATTCTTGTACCATCATAGTAAACAGTCCTACCTGGCATAGAATCTCTTGAAGTAGACTGTAGCAGTGGCAATAACTTGTTGTCTTAATTTAAGATGTTCACCTAAAGCCTGGATAACTTAAAAAAAAAAAATGAACAAAAGCTTGAGTTGAGTTTTTGCAACAATTTGACATCAAATAGCAAAGGATCTCAAAACATGACTAGTGCTGGGGATTCTAAGGAGCAGCAGCAGTCTTCTCCCTCTGTTCAGATACGTTGTTCTGGTGAGACAACATGTTGCTGTAAACCTACAGACCTGCAGGTGAAGAAGCACTGCATCCTGAAGCTTGTGGACACCTTCAAAAAGGGAAAGGTAACTTGACTTCACTGTGTACAAAGTTATGACCTTCAAGAAGATGACAACACAAATCTCAGAAGAGTAAAGCTTGGGTATTCCATTTTAGAGAAAAACAAATTCAAACACTTAAAATAAGTCTATGGCTTTTCAGTGCCATGCAAAATGGATGTGTTTTTTTTTTTTTTCAAAAAACTAAAGCTGCCAACACAAACATGGTCATTAAATTTGGCAGAGGCAGCAGGTGTTAAAAAAATGACATATTTAGTCTAGGGAGAGGGGGTGGGAGACCAGAGGACGCAGTCAGCTGCTCCATCACAGTGGTCCTCTGCCAGTTGGCCAAGAAACAACCCTGGTGTCATCTGTGCAGGTAGCTCTTGTTTGGCCTCCCAGGCAAAGGAAAGGTGCCAAGCAAATCAGATGCATCAAGCTGGGATTAAGAGCAGGGGTTGGATATAGAGAATGTGGCACAGTGAAACATAAGGTTGTTCCTTGTTATTTTTTCCCTACTTCTTTGCAGCCATTATTCTGAGGAAGGCTTGGCTGTATTAAGACTGCCTCTTCTATTTCTTCTCCCTCACCAGAAATGTCCAAAACAATAATTTAAAATACACTTAGATAGTCATTTAAAATATGGACAGCAAGATCAAGACAGCAACCACTGATGGGAAAAGCAAACAATTCTGTTATCAGCCATCGCTAAATTCTTGGTCTCTGTTTAAGCATACAAGTCCAGAATTTTTTTCCCATGGTCTTGTTGCATATCCTTTGGGAACAGTCAGGGCACGCTCCACTCTCACTTTTAATGAGCATCACAGCATTTTAAAACACACAAATATCAAAGACACTGTTGGCTAGAAAAGGAGAAAACCACCCTGAACAGCACTGATGACTGGCAACATTTTTCCCCCCCACAGGGAAAGGTAACTGATTTGCCACCCATTATGATTACTCAAAGTTAACATTAAGTCCCTGTCTGTGTCATATCACTCTTCTCCTAAGGACAAGAATGCCAAATTGAGACTAGCTTGCCAGTGACAGCAGGACAAGCAATACTGCTAGAAAAGAGGTTAAGCCCAGTATGCAATGTCTGTACAAATATTAAAATATTTAATAGTGGATCTTGGGAGATCTGAAAGGATTTTTCCCTTTGATTTGACCATGGGGCTACAAAGCTGTCCCACTACTAGGGCATCAGAAAAATTCAAATATTAAGCTAAACAGAATTCTCCAAATATGTTTCCCACTCCCGTGAGATTTTCAGGAACGGTTAGGCCATCTGCTGTCAGAGAAAAATCAAGTGTGGTTTAGGGAAAAAAAATGGACAAGAGCCTAGAGAGACTTAATGAAATGGAAGCTTGTATATGCTGGGAAAAAGTCCAATACTCCTAATTAATTTTTTAAATATTTTAAAAGAAGCTATTGGGTTATTTATTCCCTTATGTTTTCAAATAAGTGGTTTCAGTGGGGTTTTTTAAATAAAAATTGTTTTAAATCTGAATATCTTGAGTAGCCTGTAACACAAACATTAGAGCTTCTGCCCTAAACCAGGAAGGAACATCAATCAACATGCTTTCCAACCAAAAGCTCTATTAAAACTTGGTGATCCAAAGAGAGAAATCAACATCAATTTCCTTTTTCGAACTATTGTAGAAGATGATAGTATTAATATTCTGAGTAGTTGCACATGGCCATATAAGGTGATGTATTGCACTTGTTTTCCAACGAGGAAGCAGTACAAAGCTGCCTCTCTCAAAGCTATTTTTCGGTAGCTTTAGGGAACAACCATCTCCTGGGCAGACACATCCTGAATGTCACAAGCCGAGACTCACATCCCTACCCAGGTAATGCAGGAGGTGGGAGAGAAGAGGGGCAGGCTCTATAAACCCGAAGCAGGATCTCTATTCAGAGGCAGGTGATGATGCAACACATATCAAGGGCTTGAACACGGCAAGCTCTGCCTGAGCTCCCACCAGTACACAGCAGGCCCTGACTGTCCCACCCATGAAGGTGCCTCTCTCTGCTACAGAGGGGATGAAAGCCCAGCACCACTCTCTCGTCCAGGGTAAGCTGTGTTCGTATGAGCACAAGGGAGATGCTGTCAGAGCTGTTCTCCAGCTGCCATAGGTCACACACTGTACCTTCAGGGAGGCAAGGAGTGCCAAGGAAAAGGACCCTGAGAACCACAAACTGAATCCACCTTATCTACTTTGTAAATCTTGGTTTACTCAAGAAAAATACTGAAGTGAAACATTTAAAAAAAGCATATTTCATAACTCAAATTAATACTAGTGAAAATTAGCATAGAAATACAATTTTAGAAATATCAGTATTCTTCTCTTTCTGCATTATGAAGCTATGACACTTTGTTTTAACCTCAAGAAATTTCAGGAATTGATTGAATAGGTAAATCACTGATAGCTTGATTTCCTGGTGCCTTATAAGCAATACCATAGATGTATTCGCAGCAATCAGATTTGCAGCATACGCAATTATTATAAAAATAGCTAAGCTAAGAGAGAAGCTAGGATAAGTATCTTTCACAGATATAATTCCAGCACTGACATAAGATCTTCCAGTGGCCTTGGGAAAGTCACTTAACTTCTGTTTCAAGTAGGTCTGGCCAGATAGCTGAAAAAATAAGCATTCAGTACTTTAAAGGACTGCTGCGAAAATTATTTAAAGAGCTGTCTGCACACAAATTACTACTTAGCAATATCCTTTGCTTAGGGAGCTTTTTTAAAATGCTGAAAAATTGCACAGAGAAGAGTTTAAGTGCCTGCGTAATCTGATACATTCCAATGTGGCCATCCATATGGTTAAATGCTTTGCAGGATCAAGTAAGTCTTAGATAACTTCACAGACAAGCCCCAACTCCATGGGAGAACAGGCTGTGTGCCAAAAGCTCTCAGAAACTTGCAGACAATTTGAGAGCCACACAGTGCTGGAGAATTAGTCATAAGGCAAGACACAACACAGGCCATGGTACAGGTTTCAAAGAACGTAACTGAATGTTAATAACAAGTTTCTAAGCTTTGCTGTTTAATCAGATGGCACAGATCAGATAAAATACTTACCGCAGCCTAAGAGCCCACCAAGAGCCCACTTTGACTATTAATGCTTGACACTGAGCCTTTCGTATGCTATCTTAACAGTTTCTGCTTGCTTCTCCTCTTTTTATGTTTTTGGTAAAAACCTCTTGAAAATAGGAAAACGTACCATGTTTTGTCCCATCACAGGCTAAAACATTACATATGCAGCCAAAAACTGCCTGTAAGTTCTCCTAAAATTGTTAATACAACTAACGAATGACAATGTTACTGACATTCCAATTCTTTGTTAAAATCGGTTGTGATAGTATATGTAATATCACAGTGAAAACATCACATTCTCTAAGCAAACCAAACTTGCACTTTGACATGGCAGATACTGTACGGATTTTATGGCAGAGACAAAAACAAAACAGTTTTACCATTAGTAAAAAATATCTGTAGCTTCCAATATTCTTCTTCAGTCAGAAATTTCAAGTCTTTCTGGCGTTCCTTCAATAGATCTTGTTTATCCAAAATCCATTGTAAACTAAAGGAAGGGAAAATCATTTCAGCAATTCTTTGACAACATTACAGCCAGTGTCTCCTGTACAGACAGACTACAGGTCGGGGCTAGATGGCTAGTGACCTTTAGCCAAACCACATGCCATCTTCTCAAGCAAATGTTCACTATGGCCCTCTGAAAAAACACTAACGAGCAGGGACTAAGATTAGCCCTCACCTACAGGAAACCAAGCTGGCTGTACAGGGCTCTGTCAGCCACCAGCAAGGGTTACGTTCTGCTCAGCACCTCACCTGCACCCATTCAAACCCCGCCGCGCTCAGCACCGGGTACTTTAACGCAGCCCAGCCCTGGCTGCCCAGCGCTGGGGACAAACACCTCGCACCCCAGGGACTGCAACTGCCCGCACTCGATCGCTTCAGGCCAAGAGAGGGACGCGACTGCCCTCCCGGGGAGCCCCAGCACTCCCGAAGCCCGGGCGCAGCGAGGCCGGCGCGGCTCCGGCTGCTCTCGCCCTCCAGCCCGGC
>NW_010103807.1:8738-15675 GCF_000699245.1 Pterocles gutturalis | reverse complement strand
GTGAGGCAAACCAGTTGCTGCTTTGAGAAGTGAGGTGCAATGCACAGGGGAACACACTGAGTGCTCTAAAGGCATTACCTGCCATGAGGATGGACCCTGGCACTCTTGGTTTCAGTCAATCATCTGCGCTGAACCTATGCTCTTGCTGCAGCCATGAAATTAAACAAATCATGTTGGCTGGGTGGTGGACATTGCTTGCCAAAAGGGCAGGTAGGATCTCTAGGCATTCTGGCTTCGGACAGAGCCCAGGCTGCCTACCAGGGCAAGTTAGGTGTGAAAGAGCAGGATTTTGCAGCTCAGGTTAATGCATAGGCATCTAGGAAGGCTATGGATAGAGGAGCCTCACCCCGCACAGCTCTGTGCACAGTACGTTATGCTGAGTCACAGGCAGCAGGGAGTATGTAAAGGACACAGTGACCATCTCTGCACTGGGCAGGTACAAAGGAAGAGTAGCTGCTCACTACCATACAGCCATTTGTGAAGAAAGATGATGTGTCCTTTTTATGCTTCCAAAAGATGCTCTAACAGGAGGATGTTGAGCTGAGAGTCCATGGAGACACAAAAACTTGACAGTCTTAACCTGCCCAGGTAATGATGTGGAAAGTTTGATACTTTGCTGTTTCTACAGAGCCTGTAATTGTTTTTAATTATTCTGTCTATCCATGAGTCCATGTCACTTTCGTACCATTGGAAGGATGCAAGCTGTTTCTGAGAAGAGACTGAATGCCTTTGGAGGTCTCTCCATCCTTCTCCAACATGAAAAAAGGGCAAACTCTCTTCTCCTCCTGCGTGTATTTGAAGCAACTGCATTAACATCAGTGGGATTTTTGCGTAGTTGCATGGCTGACTGTGAGGACAGGTTTGACCTCCAGTCAGTGTTACACAGAAACTCAATATATTCCTATTTGCACAGTTATTTTGTGAAGGCAAGGGGTTAGAACAGGGACTCAAAAATGATTGCAAAATGGTCCTGCTCCCTACACACATCTGGGGAAACTGTGACACCAGTCCTAAAGCCAAGCTCTAGTTAGATCAAGAGTTTAGTGTGAAGCTGTCGTACATTAGCTCATAAAATGGTCCTGCTCCCTACACACATCTGGGGAAACTGTGACACCAGTCCTAAAGCCAAGCTCTAGTTAAACAAGAGTTTAGTGTGAAGCTGTCATACATCAGCTCATAATGTTTTAACTGAAGTTTCTTCTGTCAAGAAACCCATCTTTTTAAAAAAAAAACAACACCAGTCCTAAAGCCAAGCTCTAGTTAAACAAGAGTTTAGTGTGAAGCTGTCATACATCAGCTCATAATGTTTTAACTGAAGTTTCTTCTGTCAAGAAACCCATCTTTTTAAAAAAAAAACAAACTTGCAAGCTCATAATGTTTTAACTGAAGTTTCTTCTTCTGTCAAGAAACCCATCTTTAAAAAAAAAAAAAAAACAACTTGCAATAAAGTAGTCTCAGAAGATGGAGGTAAACAGGTGTAGTTGTCCCAATGAATCAACTGCAAAGAAGCAATGGAAATGATGCTTAATATACTTTAAAAGATTAGGCTTTAGTATGGAAATTATACCAGTTGACATGAAAGCAATACTATCTACGTGGGAAAGTGTCATTGAAATATTCTTTCTTTCTGCCGCCTTTTGTCAATAAGAGAGGCTTGAATTATGCATTAGCAAGCTACAGAGTCATGGAAGATAATACAGCAAGGTTATGAACCCAGAACAAAAGAAGGGGAAAGTAGGTTCTATTCGGTAATATATCACTTGGAACATATATAAATGCTTATAATGCTTTGCACATTATAAAGTCACTTATTTAAATGAGAACAGAACCATTGCTTCAAGATTTTCTTCAAATATTAATTTGGGCATTGTAAGTAGTTCTTCTTGGGAAGTCTTGCAATGTTCAGTATGTTTCCAGAACAAAAGAAGGGGAAAGTAGGTTCTATTCGGTAATATATCACTTGGAACATATATAAATGCTTATAATGCTTTGCACATTATAAAGTCACTTATTTAAATGAGAACAGAACCATTGCTTCAAGATTTTCTTCAAATATTAATTTGGGCATTGTAAGTAGTTCTTCTTGGGAAGTCTTGCAATGTTCAGTATGTTTAGAGTTTTGTGGAATATTCTAGAAAATGAATCACAGAATCACAGAATGTTAGAGATTGGAAGGGTAGAGTTTTGTGGAATATTCTAGAAAATGACTCTTAAGTAGACGTACTTGAGATGCAGGATTTTACGTAGATGTCAGTTTTTGTCCACATAAATTAAATTTTTAATCACGGGCTGTGAATAGACATCTCCTGAAATGGGAGCAATCTTTGGACAGAGATGGCCAAAGCAATACTAATTCTAAATACCAGATATTTGGAGGAGAAACCGTAAGTGAAAAATTATTCACAGCACTTTTTTTACATCGTTAGGTTTTTTTACAACATGCTTTGTTTCCTATATTGACAAAGAGAAAGGGAAGTAAAATTCATCAGCTAATTGATTTGCTATCTGCCAGTAGTTACGGAAGGGCGCATTTCTGCAAAGCCTTTCCCCTGAGCGACATCCAGCCATGGTTACCTGCCAGTGCAGGGTACTCGTCTGCAGCAGCGGGGGAGACGGAGAAGCCCACTCTCAGCAGCCCCAGGTTTATTCGTTATATTGCTTTGTATATACATGAGGCGCACTGTTCCCAGGCCAGTTTTGTTTGGAGCTAGAGCTCTTGCTTTCCAGTTCTCAAACACGGAGCAGCATGGGGTGGGGGTACATATGAGGGGACAGAGCTGCCGTTGAAACATCGTGTTTCCCAGTGATCAATGGGATGATTCAGCTGGTGCTTCTCTGGGCCCCCAGACACAGGATGGCCCCAAGAATTTATGTGACATTGGCTTCAAGGTCCTCACTGCCTCACCTTGAGTGGCGCTTGGGTTTGGGCAGAAGTTGGAGCTGGGTCTGCTCAAGTCCTCCCCAACATGGAGCAGATGCGCTTGGCAGTCAATGCAGAGTAGGGAGGCTGCTGTAAGCCTGTTGAGATACAGCCTTTCTATTTCTCACTCAGCTTCAGAGGCAAGCAGGAGGCTGGCTCCCTTGGTCCTCCGTGCTGGACTACAGCCACCGCCAGTCCTCACTGCACTGCTGCCCGCGGCACGGCCACCTCCTGCTCCCAGGAGTGCTCTGCTGCTCGGGGCAGCTGCCCTCCTCCTGCAGCGCAGGGAAAAATGATGTATGTTTTTGTCACTCTCGCTAGTAATGTAGCTAAAATGATTTTATTTTTTTTTTCAAAGAGGATTTTGGGCAGAGATCAAGCAGAGAAAAGTTAACCACAACAGTTTGGGGTTTTGTTTTTTGTTTGTTTGGTTGGGTTTTTTGATTGTTTGTTTGGGTTTTTTTTTTTAAAGAGAATTATGGGCTTTCTAAACAAGGCCTTCCAATGGCTGTAGCTGTTTACTAAATCAATGAGTGACATCTGATGTGCACTTGCAGTTCCCTGAGCTGTGTCATTAAACAAGTATAAGTTAACCAACCTTCACTCCACTGTTATTTGCTTTTAATCACAGCTGAGTAGCTGCTTAAGAAAACTCTTGGGAAAAGCAAACCATTTACTGAAGAGAGGACTAGGGAGTCCAAGGTAAGCATTTACCAGTTGCCAAGAATCTTTAGATCCACTTAGTGTCTCATTATTTGGTGAATAAAACACCTGGCATTGCTTAGAAAAACATCAGTGTAATTCCTTTCCAAGACAGACCTAATTGTATAGCAGTGTGTGGCCATTATTTTCTTCCACACCCAATCTGAGGCTGGGAGCACATGCCATGTTGTTTCATTCTTTTCATTTCAAAAACAATGTCCTTAAAAAAATGAATAGTTGTGGGGAAATAGTACTGTGTTTCACAACTCATGCTAACTGCCTTGCTTAAGAAAGGTGCCAGCTGAACCCTTACAAAAGAAGCAGAAATACACACACTTGCCCCAGCATTGTGCTCTGCAGTGGATGGTTATGATGAAGAAAAGAGAGGAGACTTGGGTTTTGTCCTTTGTGCGGTTATTTTTAGGGCTCATAGATGAGGGCTCCATCATCTTGCATTAGTCCTCAAGAAGCCTCTCTTTTTCTTCCTCCTTGTTACATTATTATGAGCATGGGAGTCTATTAAGATTGTGGCTCTTGGTTACAAGAGGAGAGGTAATTCCTGACATTTGATCATTCTCACTACCGGCAAATCTTAGAAACCAATTCTGAAGTGTGTTCTGTGGGAGCTGGTTGGGATGTTGCAGGGATATAGGTACAGTTTCACAGTTTTATTTAGTTGAGGGACTGCATGTCGCACTAGGCGTGGAGGCTTTTTAAATTTGGGTTTCATTCCTGAGCATACGGTGCACTGTCAGTAATGAAGCCTGACAGTCGCACAGATCGCTTAGAGTAAGCGATTTCCACTTGGAAGAAACAACATCTTGGGTCCACCAAGGTAAAGAGGTAAATGAATCCTTACCCTTACTGTATAGCCAATACCAGCAAAGAGCAGGGCTGAGTGCTGAGATACTGATGTCCTGCAGGTGTGAAGGTCACAGCTTCACCCAGCTGTTTGCTTCTGCTCATGCCTGTCTCCTTGTTGCTGAGGTGTAGCTCCCACCACTTGCTTTTTAGTGAGTTTTTCTGGTTTCAGACAGGCTATGGGAGAATGGGGAAATTGTGACCTGTGGAGGGCTGATGTTTTTTCCTGACTATTGCTAGATGCTGTGGTACGTCATGTCCTCAGGAGGTTGGAAGGGATGTGGAATAGAAAGCATGAGAACATACATAGAAAGCATGAGAACATACAGCCTGTACAACCTCAGGGTGCACTGTCTTTGGTGCCGGTGTCCATCCATGAGAGGCTGGTGCTAATGTTCTTGCTACACAGCCTGAATTGTGTTAGAATTTTGAAAAGATTTTTTAAATTCTCAAACTCTTCAAAAATATAATTGCCAATTTAACAGAAGTAATGTTTGGTCCACAAAACATAACACAGCTTAAAAGAAGGAAAAGTACGGCGAGGATACAGACAGTTTTTGGGTAGAAAGTAATTAATAACTTATTTTTTTGAGACCAATTTGGGGTCTGCTGGACACTGAGGAAAAAAGCTGCTGCTGCTTTCCATAGAAGTAGGAGCCTGTCCTTGCTCTTCATTTCCAGTACTTATTATTTTTACTGCATTCATATTTTTATATTTTGCTTTTGGAAGACACAGGGATAGAATGATACTCACTTCCTCCTGATCTCACTGTGATCATCTCGCATAAATCTCCCTTTTTAATCTTATCACTGGACAATTTGGTTATTTTGAATGTGAGCCTTCTTTCCCACTAATCAGTTCATCTTCAGGTTTTTAAAAGCACTATTTCATAACTCTGCACATTGCAATTGCTTCTGAGTGTCCAGCCCAGCTCTGCCTTCACTTATCCCCTTCTCCTTCCTTTCCGACAAGGCAGCTCTTTCTTTCGCTTACAGTCTTTGCATTACTTCCAAGTTGATGCACATAGTCGTTTGTAATCAAGGCTGTAAATTGTATTTAAAGCTGTACTCCACTATCCATGGATATTTGAATCATAAATGAGAGCATTGTCCTGCCTGTACTCTCACTTATTCTTTCAGCCATAATAGATCCTTTCATTTGTGCTCAATTAGCTTTTCCACTTCTGCATTCAGACCCTGAAAGTTTCCATGCTTTTCCTCAGATCTTGAATGCTGATGGTGTGGCCACGTTTCCCCCTACCCCATAATTTGTTTAGCTCTTTTGTGTCTCAGATTTTGATGAATATGGTTTGTTTGTTTTGACAAGTCCACACACCAGGACTGTATTGTGCCATAATATAAAAATGTTCCCTTTAATTATGGCTGGGGTGCTACGGCTCTGGCATGGACCTCTACGGTGTTTGGGCTTTTTGCTTAAATATATCTCCAGGTTGGAAAGTAACCAGAATTTTTCTAGCAGACTGTTTTTCAGTGATTGTTGGTTTTTTAATTTTTTTTTTTTTTTTTATTGTGATAAAGCAGTGAGCCAAATCACAACAATCATGTGTCAGGAAGAGTCATTTTTAGAACAGCACCCCACAGCGTGCGAGTACACAGAGTCCTCTCCCTTCTGTCGCGATGCCCTTACACCCAGACGCATGGTCCAGCCCGGTGGCATCCCTGGCCCCTCCGGTGCCCACTCTGCTCTCCCAGGCCTGGGCAGTAAAACCTTGGCAGTGCCGCCAGCTGCTCCTTGTTAGGCGTTACGGCTCCCCTGGGACTTCAGCCTGGTGCAAAATATGTGGCTCCTAACATTGGTAACAATTTGTCCCGCTTCCAGAGCAGCTTTTTATGTGTGCTGACACGTTCAAAGATGGAATTAGAGAGAGTCTTCTTGTGAGCCAATGTTTCCTTTTCCCTTCATATTTCCACCGCAGTTTTTTGTTTCCTTTTTAAAAAAAATTTGTTTTCCAAGAAAAAAAAAAGGCAAAACGTGGAAAACGTTAGCCAGCTACAGTCTCTTGCTCTGTACTGTGAAATGTGCATGCACTTTTTCAGTGTGATCAGACAGGTTTTATTTCTCTTCTCATTACATAAATGTGGGCTGTTTCTTTTTTTTGAGGGGAATTTCATTTCTGTTTTGAAAGTATTTTTAAGGCATGTTTACATAAATGTTTCTATTCAGTACTGAGCCCTGGGATAATGTTGCAGGCAGGGTAATTGATGTTAATTTGAAATGAACGTCTTAGAAATTATTTTGCGATCATCTTCCCCTTGGAAGATAATTGTAACCTTTCTTTCCAGGACTGTCCATGGACGGAGGGACAATCTATTTGGAATCTGTTTTGGATTAAGTTTGTCCTTAGTATTTGCAAAAGTTTCTAGTAGGTTTAAAATGAATACAACAGAGGAACTAATCTCAAGTTATTTCTCTTGCTGTAGATAGGCATCCCT
>NW_010103807.1:8486-8707 GCF_000699245.1 Pterocles gutturalis | reverse complement strand
CCCTACATTTTACTCTCATGTTTTCCTATCCTGGGATACTCTAGAATTTAAAAATACAATTAACAAAAATCCATACCTCTGACAGACTAAAATGAAGAATGTTTCCCTTTGTGTGTAAGTGCACAGAAACCAGGGAGGGAGTGGGAGAAAGATGGTAGAAGTGTTAGGATATTCATCTGGGATATGAGTCTGAAAACAAGCCAGGAAAATACACCAGCTAG
>NW_010103807.1:0-8448 GCF_000699245.1 Pterocles gutturalis | reverse complement strand
AGAACTTTGTCCCTAAATCTCACCAGTAAGAGGTGACAAATTTAAGCAATAAAGTACCATGTTTGGGGCAATACATCAGGGGCACAAGAGCTTGTTGGACAGAATTTTCTAGAGCATTCAGCTCCAACATTAACTCCTTTGTGAACATCAGATGTAGCTAGATTATCTTTTCATATTTAGGGATATCCAAAGTATTAGCCTCCTTTTCTTTCCTTTCTTTCTTTCCTTTCTTCCTTTCCTTTCTTCCTTTCCTTTCTTCCTTTCCTTTCTTCCTTTCCTTTCTTCCTTTCCTTTCTTCCTTTCCTTTCTTCCTTTCCTTCCCAGTTAGAAGGACTTGAAAACTCCCCCACACCTCATTTGTTTGACACTTGTCACTTGACAGTTCTGAAATGTTTAATTTTTGTGAATCTACAATCTTTATAGATCCCCAAAGAGACCTATATAAATAACAAAAACATGGCATTGCTATTCAAAGCCTTTATATATGTACGTATAAAAATCTCAGTCACCACTCTTTTCTATAGACACCTTTCTCATTCTGGGACCCTACTCATCTGTATAACAGAAAACCCAATTTGAAATCACATCGTTTCCTCCTGAAAGGAGGGTCAACGTGTGCCTCTGCTGATACGGATTTTTTCACATAAACTGACCTTGTGCAGCATTTCTACTTAGTGAAGTAAAATCGCTGGAGAGAGCCAGCCATGTACAAGTCTCAGTGGCCTCATTTTACTACATGCACTTTAAGGATAGACTGTTAAGGAGGAACATTGCTTGGATGATGGTGAATAGCGAGTCAGGCAGACAAAGCACAATGGAGCTGCTCACTTTGTATCCCTATCTGCAGATTTCCATGGCTGCAAGTCCTCCCTCTTTGTACATCTATACCCTGCACATATGATTATCTCTCATCTCCAGAGTTACTGCCATTTGTATTTCACATGCTGCTCTCATAATGTCTAATATTGTCATCAATATATTATTTTTATTTGGTTTTATTTTGGGTTTGGACAGTGTCTGAGTTTCAGACTCCTGACAGCAGAGGATGATTCCCTCTTCTCAGTCCAGAAGGTCCATCCTTTACCACGACAGACATGTATCAATATTATAATTGTTGGTGATATCCTGCCACAATCCAACAAGGTGGCTCGCTCTGAACACGAATTTGTATTTCTACATGTTTTTTATTCCTCTGTATCCCAAGTTCTCCACAGTTTAAGGATGGGCTGAGAGGTAGAGTTTTAGAGAACACTGGAAGGAAAATGTGGTGCAAATCAACAAGCATGATTATGAGTAGTGTGCCAGAAACACTTTTTTGGGGACTTGGATGTAAGGAAGCCTGAGCCTGGCTGGTGATGTGGAAGAGAGGATCTGTTTTTTGTGAGGTGGTCAAATACAGGAGGAAAAACAAAGGGATCCATTCCTGGCTGCTGCTGTGCTGTTTGAAAGCACAGTCGTGTCTGTTCCCTTTGGTATTTGTCCTTTGGGTATCTACCAAAATGGAATTGCCTGGAAGCAAAGCAGAAGTTGTTGGAATATAAAAATGCCCCTATTTCACATTTTCAATTTGAAACTGCTAGCACATTGTCAGTGCTAGCTGTCCATTGCACCCATGCGCAGAGGTGCAGTGGCACATGCAGCACACTGCAGTTCTCACTGACCAGAGACCACCAGGAGGTCTTGAAACAGAGATGGGGCGTACAGATGGATTTTGTTCTCTGAGAAGAAGTGAGGCTCTTACTACTATTTTATCATAGTGTTTTGGTATTTAATATACAAGGATTTGACAAAGTACTACTGTATAATCTTCTAACAATACCCATTTTGTCCCATAAAATTATTATATCCAGTCTTAAAATGTTAAATATGTAGCTATTAGGGTAGAGTATAATAAAATTCAGTTTATAATATTAAAACTCAAAAATGACACAATATTATCAATCACATTCCTAGGTAATATTCAACTTCCTTCATTTTTCTTTAATTTTGTATTTTAGTATAACAAATTGAGATTAAAGCTGCAGCCTCCAGTTCAAGGTCTCTTGGCGGTGAATGGCAGTAAAGTTACAAGTAAAGTGATAAGAAAACAAATCACATTGAAATCTAATATTTAATAACATTTCGGACAGATTGCTGAGATTTAAGACCTTGTGCTGTAATCAGCACTGGATCAGGGCAGATATGCTAGTAATTGCAGAGGGAAATGCTCTCGTTTCCTTGAAATGAATGCAGATCATCAGTAGAAGACTGGAAATATACTGCACAGCTAGTATAAAACTGAAATTTCTTTCTGGTAGGATTTTTTAAAATTTCTATTGTGCTCCCAGAGCCTCCCTGTGAACTCTGTGTTACATTGTTTGCTTTTAACTGAGGAAATTGTATATTCCCCATTCCCTTCCATTCCCCTCCCCATCATCTCTCCAGTTGGTGCTGGTGTTGCACATCTTTCATCTGGACTTCTACATTTCTTGAACAGATGTCAGGAAAATTTACCTAAAAATGAAAAAAAGCCCCCCAAAAGGGCTTTAAGTGCTCTGATGCATTTTCTACTTTTTCTGTACTTTTAAAATATCTTTATCCTGAATTTTATTTTTAGAATACAGGAAGGTAGCAAAATTGTAGTTTTATTCAGCTCATAAAGGACTAAATCTCCTTTTGAAAATTTGTTCAAATGACAATGAGCTGATGGCCAAGTTGCACAATAATGCGTGGGAAAAAAAAAAAGTTACACTTGAGTTAGCGGGGCTTTCTTTGCACATAATGTACATATCAATTACTTAGTGATGCATTATACGTATAATCTAATTCAGCATGTCAAACTTTTCAACCTGATTTATAAATTCAGCTGCATCAGCCTCTGCATCATTTACACCAAGTAATTTTTAGCTCCTATGGAAAAAATGGCTAGATTTATTGTATGTGTTATACTCTGGGACCTAGTTTGCTCAGTGAGCAAAATGAATGCGGTGAGTTTCACACAGTAGAACTAGATATTGTGTATTGTATTTTGTATGCCAAGCCTTTTTCTTTCTTTTCTTTCTCTCTTTCTTTTTTTTCCCCCCTCCAATAGAGCTATCCAGTCTTGAATATGTCAGTGTGCCTTGAATGTGCAGTCACATTCTGAGGTATGTCTTTGAACTCTTCAATGGTGCTTTGCATTTCTTTGAGACCTTTTATGGGAAGGAAATAGAGAAATGCGGACTAAAATGCTGTGCAGTTGTCTCATTATTTCTCTTCCATTAAAAAAAAAAAAAGGAGTTAGTTTTTGTTAGACAGGGACACCTCCGTTATACAGTATATTCAGCATCTACTGTGCATGGCTCCATACTGATACTTGCAGACAGCATGGGGTATGGCGTACCAATTTAGAAGGCCAAGACAATAGTTCTGTATCTGCTCCGAACAAAGAAATTATCATCCCCAGCTAGCAATTACTTTGACAAAAGGATAAATTGATTTTCAACATACATCTCATTCCTGGACATTTTTTAAATTTTATTTTTTTAAATAGCAAAAAAACCCCCAAAAAACCAAAAAACCTAGAGAAACATGAAGACTAATGGCTAGTAATCAGAGGATAATGAAGTGTGACCAGAAAAATTAGAAGCTCCCCTGCAGCTCTAATTAAGCCAGTAGGAATCATATCTGCAGAAGGATGGCAGAACGGGACCAGTAAGCACATGCTCCTCTTTAGGGCAGGTTTCTGTCACCCTTCCTCAGGCAAAGTAATGTTTTGGTACCTAAATGGTCACGAGCAGCAGGCAGTTGGGTTTGGGGTCACAGAATGGCGTTTGGCAAGTTTCAGCTGGAAAAGCTTGTGCCACAACGCTCGACACTGCCTCCGTACTGCAGGGATGTTAAGTGTGACTGTCACCAGCCAGAGAGACATGAATTAAAGATATTTAAGGAGAAATTTCACAAAGGATTATTGTGGCATGTAAAAAGGGAAGCCAATAAAAGTTTGGTACAGAGGAGTACTCATAGAGATTGTACTAGTATATTTTATGAGGTTTCTTTTAGTTAAATTTACAGTTTAACAGATTTTATTTCTACATGTGTTAGGCATGAAGAGGAAAGAGGACAGTCTCTGATAGTTTTTTTAGAACTGTGGCAAATTTTTTCCTCCTAGTTGCTAATGTATCCTTTGCTCAGTGACTGTGCTTATCTTTTAAGGGGTGGGGAGTATGAGTTTACTTTCTCAGTTAATTCTCTGCGCTAACTCCCAAAAAGTGTAATGCATTAAACAAGTTTAATTTTTAAAATCTGTTTTGCACATGCCCTTTTGACACAGACATTCCACAAGCAGGTATCTTTTTGTACTGTACTTGGGGCACAGCGTCTGACAGAGATTACTGCATAACCTGAAGTAAAAGTATTGGTGTAAAATACAAGACTGTATACATGGGATTTCATCCAGAGCACTCAGCCAAAAGAAATACCGAACCACTGCTAAATCATCCTAATGAGTTAAGTATTGTGTGTGGTTTTGTTATTTTAAGCAAATGCACTCGTATTTGTTTCTGGAACTATAAGGGATCAGTCAAGCAAATGTTTCCGTGAAAGGAAAAAAATATACGTTCATAAAACTTACACTGCCTTACTTTCTTGGTGGCAAAGTATTTAAAATAATTGTTCAATGAAAGACTAAACATTTTCTTGGAAAACTCATTTAACTCAAGAATTAGCCATATAGGGTGTCCACTCCACTGTGTAAAATAATAAACTTCATTCTTTCTTTTTCTGTTTTACCTTTAATACATAGCCACCTTTATAAAATCCATATGTTACACATAACTAGGCATTTTCATTTGAATAAAACCCAACAACCCAAGCCTACAAAGAATTTGACTTGCAGGCCTAAGAAAAACATTTGACTGGCTTCCAGTTTAAATTGGGGGCGAGAGAGTAGAGAGAGGGGCAAGGTAAGAAGGAAATGGTACATCTCAGCCTTGGCTCAGTGTTGGGTTGCCAAAATGGGGGCTTTCAACAGGAACAAACAGAAGTGCCTCAGCCTTTACGCTCTTCTCCAATTTTCTGTGGGTACAGGGATTAAGTAACTACTGCAGTTCATACATGAATGGTTTCCCTCCCAGATGTAAACCATCTCCTAGACAGCTTGGCCAGGAGAAGGTTTGGAAACATCTGCTGCTCTCCCTTTTCCCACCCCCACCTCCTGGTCATCCAGACTGTGATGGGTATAATAATGGGGAAACAAAAGAGGTAGTTCCTGGGCATTATCATTGTTTTCTTTTGAATAGGAGTTGGAAGATTTTCTTTGCATGCTTTGCACTACTTATGGGTAGTGAAACAAGGAGGCGTAAATACAGCACTGTGCTTACCATGGGTAACTCTGGTGGGTTACACACCTTCAAAATTATTCTGGTTGGTAGGGGGCTTCCAGCCAAGGACCATTTGACAGGCAGCCAAGGGAACTGGGGGGCACAGAAAAAACAACTCCATTGATATCTTTTGAGGTCTCCCAAATCTTGGCTCATTGAGAGAGAGTTCATCACTGGAGTAATTTAGGACAGTCACTTGTGCGACCCAGTAACCTGGGGGATTCTCTCACCAGCCACATGTTTCTGGAGTCCATCAAGCTGGAACCATGCCATCTCCTGGTTTTGAAATGTCACCCACTATCTCAGCTGTCTGTTAGTCGAAGATTATCCTTCTAGAAAAGCCTCCAGATAGTAATTTATGGCAATGGGTGAGTCTCACAGGAACAGGAGAGGGACCCTCCCTACTGCAGGATACAGCCTTTTCCTTAGTCTTCACCAGGCAGTGTTAGTTCCAGCAGCACTGGTTTGCTCATACACAGTATGTAAATACATTGTTCTGGCTAGATTTGCTGGCTTCACACCTCTCCTGTTCAAAAAAACCCTGAACCCAAACACTTTAGAAGATACTTCACTGAGCAGCACATACAACTAAAACTATTTAAGAGATTTTCACTCTATGATACAGAAAGACCAAACCCAGTATAGAATTGTTCCTTTTCCTTATAGAACTTTAGTATTTAAAAATCATAAAAGATGCCATTCTGTTTATGGGATTTTTTTTTTTAAAAATCCATCTCACATCTTTGAGATAAGACACTTAGATGAAACACATTTTATCGGTGTATTTTTTCCAGATGTAGTCAAAGAAAGACCTATTTTGGCATAGATGTCACCACTTGGAAAGACCAGAGACCTATAAACACAGAGAGTGTGGTTTCAGTTTTATCATTACAGGCTAAGGCACAATGTGTCCATTACCAACATCTGGAAAATGAGACAATGACTAAAAGTGACATTATTGTGTTTCTCATGGATGCTTTACTGGGAAAGTTCATAGAACTGGAGACACTCATGACAGAGGTAACTCAACAGGGATTTTTCACTTTGTGTCACATGATAGTTTTAAAAAAATCTGCTAAGATATGTCAGAAGCGAACTGAACAGCTTGAGTCAAGTGCAAAGATCAACACACACGAATTGTTTAGGTCCCAGTTTTGCACTACAATATATGGGTATACCTACAAATTATAAATACATCCATCTGAGAAGCCATGCCTTTGGTGTTTGTTGCCTACTTTATCTCTGCCGCAGGTTTCTGTCTTGAAGTGAGGTCGGTAGATGTTGCTTAGCTACTGCAACCTTGTCTTTGCAGGAGGGGACAGCAGAGTCCTGGCTGGACACAATACTGCAGGTTTAGGAGACGGTGATTTTCTCTCTCCTATCTCCATTTGTTCACCTATGCTAGAGCCTGCTCTGTTGAGCAGCTTTACTGTCAGCTATTTGCTGAGTAAGAGTATTTCTACACAACACCTTTTTCAGGCAAAAGCACCCATGCTGCCCATGTGCTGGGCTGACGCACTGTCCTGTGGCTACCGTGAGCCCGAGCTCATCATCCCCGCAGGCAGGTTAGCCACTGCTTGGTGCGGCACCAATGAACGCACATGCACGCTGGACTGTTGGGAGGGCAAGCAAGTCAAGCCGTGGCAGCTCAGATGAAACTAGAAAATGCTGGTGTAAGCCAGGAAAATATCACGGAGGCTGTATCTCAAGTTTGCTCCAGTTTCCACACTCAAATGCCTTCTTTAGCCTTATTGTTTTAAGTGAAATCTAACCTTGATGATGTGTCAGGGACCTATTACGTTATTTGACTGTTGGGAGCTAAATACATTTGCAGTACAGTATTTGATTATAAAATGTTAAGAGCATTTGCAGTATTGCCCTAATAGCTACAGAACCTAGCTACTAACAAGGCTTTACTGTGTTGCTCATTTTACAAATCTGGTGTAAAAGACAGTCCCTGAGACTGTGAAGCTTAAAGAGAGCCATGTCTGAGCATTGAACGTAAGCACAGAGAAACTCAGTAACTTGCCTAAAGTCTTAATAGCCAGTCAGTGAGAGAGCCAGGGATAAAAAACATGTTCCCTGAGCCCTGGTCATGCTGTGCTCACTTGATCACTTCATTTTTAAATAAATCTGGTGTTTAAAGTGCTGTTTATAATTATCGTTCCAAGGGAAGTTGATAAGGTCAATGCACAAGCACCTAAGACAGAAGGGAGTTATATTTGAAGGCGCTGTAGTGCACAGGCACTGCAAACATGAACAGGGGTGGCGAATTTTGAAGAATGATGGTGTAATAAACTGAGTTCACCTGTGAAGTGGGAAAAATATCAGACCTTCTTGTCTGAGCAAGTGTCAGGATGTGTGGAGTACTAATGCAGAGGAGGGAAAAGCACAGGGGAGAACACATGGATGTGTCTTCTGCTTTTGCAGTCACAGTATCCTATACAGGGGAAGGTCACAGTGTTCTTAAACACAGTGAATGTTCTGCAGCTGTAAGGCAGATACAATCAGAATAATCCACTAAAAACTGTATAAGTATATGGAGATATATGTTTCCGTATATACTAACACTAAACTTTCACTTATGGAAGAAAGTTGACTAAAATTGTATTTAATTTTATTTCCTTATTTAGTTGAGAATATTTTATTCCTGTTAAACTCCCAACAGAAGCTAAAAACATCTCATCTAACTAAATCACAGTAGGTGTCTGGTACCTCACAACTGCATGAGAAACTGATGGGTCATGGTAGACGTCTGGTGGCAACTCTTCTCTCAGTTCTGACCTCAACAGTGGCTCCTCCCATTCAGTAGCAGGGACCGACCACTGCAAAGGGCTATTCATGCAGTCTTGCAGAGACTGCAAATTGACTGTCCAGGCTCCGATGACTCGTGGTGTCTCAGAACATTCCAGTTGTAGATAAGGAGATGGCGAGCAATGCACCAAAGGCCTTACTCCCCTTACTAACTATGAACTCAATCCTCGAGGCTCTGATAAGGCGAAGCCTCGAAGCCTCCTGATGTCTCAAAGCATTCCAGTTGTAGATAAGAAGATAGCGAAGAATACACAGTAGGCCTTACTGGATGGACAGCAAACCCCTGCTGAGTCTA
>NW_010103806.1:1361-1600 GCF_000699245.1 Pterocles gutturalis | reverse complement strand
ACCTGTGGAGATCAGGTGGTCTAGCCCCCTTACCAAAGCAGGACCAACTGCAGAATTAGATCCGACCAAAAAGATGAATCAAATACAACCAAAATCACTTTGGGGAATTCAATGATCCATGTACTTTTGTCTGACGGTGTCCTATTTCCCAGATTCACTTGGAGGTAGGTCTCAAAGGTCTCAAGATGTCTACACTTAGGCAACCACATCACGGCTGGTGGTACAAGACCTTCTAGCAG
>NW_010103806.1:0-1101 GCF_000699245.1 Pterocles gutturalis | reverse complement strand
ACTGGGCACAAGTTCATAAAGGACAGTTTCAGATTGAATGTAATGAAAAACTTTTTTCCCCATAAGGACAGCCAGGCAGTAGAGCAGGTTGCCCAGGGAGGTTGTGCTGTCTCTGTTCTTGGAAGTTTTCATAATCTGTCTTGGTAAAGCCCTGAGCAACCTCATAGCTGCCCCTGCTTTAAGCAGGAGGTTGGACTAGAGACCTCCTGAGGATCCCTTTCTGTGATCCTATGCTTCTGTCTGAGACTAAACTAGATATTAGATGTAATTATTTTCATCTAAACTCAGTAGCTCTTGTTGCAGTCTACTACTATCTGAGCTGGTCTGGGGAGTCTCACCTGGCCTTCAGCTTCTTGCTTATAAGGCAGCAGGTCTCCAGTTACTCCTGGGTCACATCTGCGAGCTCCATGTGGTTGTCTTGGATTCAGCAGGCAACTAAGTTGGCACTAAATGCTGTTTGCTACTGCATCAGGTCCCTGATTACCCATAGCTACACTTGGAGCTTAAACATCAATCCGTAAGTAAACGTCTGCATAGACATCTAGCTTCAGGTGTGAAAAGCCCAAACTGAACTCCAGCTGTAAATTTTAAACATAAATGGAATCACATAAGCTAGGTGTTTAAATTCCCAGCATAGCCAGTTGCCTAAATTTAGTTGCCTAGTGCCGTTTTGGATACAATAAGAGTATTTGAGACATTTGTGCTGGACTGTCAGGACCTTGTGGGTCCCAATAGGATTTTTGGAAGACCCTGGTGTTTCTGGAGCGGAAGCTGAAGGCAACTGAGCATGCTTAAGGATGTCCAGATGGCACTGAATGAAACATGCCCACATGTCCACATCTGTTCTACCCACCATGTTGTCTCTTTAGCCAGTGAAAAAAAATGAGAACCTGCTATCAGTGGTTCAGTTCAGTTTAGCTGAGGTGTCCGCATTCAAGGTCATCAAATTTTTTGTCTTCCTTGCCGATGACCAAACTTCTCAGGCCTATGACAGATAGAGTTTCACATCTACCAGATGTAATTTACATAAGGAGCCACATAGTATGCCCCATATGCCCTGTGAATCCCTAATGGGTAAATAATTTGCTACCTTTTAGTTTC
>NW_010103805.1:17368-21891 GCF_000699245.1 Pterocles gutturalis | reverse complement strand
AGAAGAGAAGAGAAGAGAAGAGAAGAGGATAATCTTCACTGACTTTCCGTGTCAGTGATTTTTTTTAGCATTTCTGGCAGACAATGGAATATTTCCAGGAGATGGGTGATGTCCTCAGGGGTCTCCCGGCTGCGGTAGGCATGATCCAAACTGTGTATAAGCCCCGTTTCACACTGTACCCTGCAAAGCAGATTCCTGGCAGCGGAGGACAGCCTTTGGCTCGGGAACCAGGCCTGAAATCTCTGCTCTTCCTCTGTAAGCTTAAATAAATGAGTTTGTGCTGCAGTTCCCATGTGCAAGATGGGTATCGCAGACCCCCTCCCGTCTCACCAGGGCTTGGATTTTTAGGACAAAATAGGGTATGTAAACAGATAATACAGGGAGAAAAATGCAAGCCCCAGCTGTTTCTTGTTTTTGAAAGAAAAGAATGCCTCCAGCTTAGGAACTAGCAAAAAGTTCGCAGCATTTTATATAAGCCTGGATTCCCAGGCGGGGTTTGGAGTGAATTTTACATAAAGTTTGTCTGGAAGTATTCCAGCCTGCAGCTGAAAAGGAAAACTCTGCAAAGGTACCAAACCTCGGTGACTCAAATCTGATATGAAGCTGAGATTTTTTTTCAAAGCTGCAGAGGAAAGCTGGCCAGCAGAGTTTCCATTAATTTTAATAAGAATTGGGCATTCTGATCCTGGAAATGATGGTGGGGGCTATCAGCCTCCGAACCCGTACAAGCCCCAGCCAAGCAGGACTGCGTTTCTGCAGAGACCCGGCGTGGCACACAGCCCTGTGCATACATACACACCAGCGCATTGCTGGAGCCTTACAGAAGTTATGGGAATACTTTTTAGCCTGTACATTTTGATTTTTATTTTTTTTTTCTGCCTACTGGGAAGCAGGGATTATCTGCAAAATGTGTTCGTATGGCTAAGCGAAAGCTATAAACATGCAAATTCCAGTTCAGCAAGTTTTTTATGCTGATTGCTAGACCTCGTCTTTGAGCAGCATATAGCTCCATCCGTAGGAATTTCTTAATGAGCGAGCTTCAGCGCAGAATTTACGGCAATGCTGAGAGGTGCTCCAGTTATCAGGGGATGAAACTCAGGTTTAGAGGTTCAGACCGGTTCTTAAGTCAAGCTTTTAACTCAGACCTGCACGAGCAATTAAAACACCGGCGGGTGCAAAACTTCACAAAGAATCTCACATTGCCGCAGTCTCTCAAGATGAGGTTTCCAAGTGAAATTTCCTGAGAACTTCATTAAGGTTTTGTGGGGTTTGGTGCTCCTGTCACTGTCCATGAAGAAAGACACAGGCAGAGATCACGTACGTATGGCACCGATCCCAAATAAGGGATTCAGCAGTGCCTTGCCCCCGGTTCCTGGGTCCTGTTGGATTCAAGGGAGGTCTTTGGCTGCATCCATCCAGTGTCCAGATTCAACATCAATAAATGAGGATGGTGGCTGTTACTTTTTCATTTGTAGATGAAAAGGCAAGAGGGAGCTAGTATGAGTATGCCTGTGAGGAAAGGTCATTGAAGGTGTTCAAGCTCATGAATGTTCAGTACTGGAGATGCACTTGAACATTTAATGAAGGGTCTGGTCGGTTCTTCAACCTGGATCTGTCCAGGCCTCCTTAGGATTAACTCTCCACTATTCTCAGATGATTTTTAGGAATATGATTTAGTAAGAGAAAAAGCAATGAGGTGTTTCTCTGGACAACAAGGGACGATGCTTCCCTCTTCTGCAGACCTTGATGTCTCATGAGGACAGCTCCAGGCTGGGGCTCTGGGGATCAGAGCCTTCATGCTGGTCTTGTCCTGCGTGTCTTCTGTAATGGGGACAAGTTCCTTGGGCACTCTCATCGTTCAGCTGAGTCACCTGTGTGAGGCTAATGTCTCAGGTGATGTCTCCAAGCAACTGCATTTCCATTCAGGTGTGAATCCAGAGTCTCTAAGGCTTCCTGGAGCTCACTTGAGTATTGCATCCAAGTGGTTAAGGGCAGGTTTGAAGTGGTTTCTGGCCACACTTTTCCATGTGGGTCACACTTGGGTTTCTCGTTGCTAGTCGCAGGTCTGAGCATCTCCCAGTCCTCCAGGTAGGAGCAAGGAGAAAGCGCCAAGAGCTGGAGGAGGTCTGTCCAAGAAGAGGTCCATTCCTGGTCAGAGTGACCTGCCCAAAGCCAGACTGGGAGCTGCAGCCAAGGAACCAGCTGAATTGTGTTTTTCAAATCCTGAGCTAACATCTTAACAGACAGAGCATCTTTCCTTCCTGCTGGCACTTGCTAGGGACAGGTTACTTGGTACAAACTGCTCCAGCAGTTCTTCTGATACAGCACTTACTGGAAAGCCACTTTCCTTGCCAAAAAAAACCGCTTCTGCTTGGATGTCAGTACTCATTTGCCAAGTTGTGTTGCCTTTAGATGTTGTTCATATACTTATCAAAGTCATTTTCCCCCGAGCTTTCAATCAGATCGCCCTGCGCTGAGCAAACAGGAGGAGACACTCCTTAAGTCCTCAATTACATTTCTTTTCTCCTCTTCAATTCCAGCGCAGACAAGAGGTGATAATACCGCATCTTTCAAATATTTGATATACAAAGAGAAGAGCTTGTTAAAATGAGACCAATTAATGCATTTTTAATCCACATTTAAACACATGCAAAGATCCTGCATACTAATGCCATCATTGAAATTCCAGGCGGGGAGGGCTGGCGCAGGAGGCTGCATATCTTTCCATCTCTGCTTTCCTGCCTGGTTTGAATCAGGCAAGGTCGACTAGACACTGCTGCTTATAATAAAAAGGCTTAGTGAGGCTAGCTCCAATTTTTTTTTTTTTAATCACCTGATGATGTTCTTGCAGCTACCGATCATGTTGGTATTTTTTTTTTTCCCTCCTTCTTCCTTTTATTCCTGAAGTTCAAGGACATTTTGAATCCCCCTGTGTGTACCTGCTGCTAGGAGAAAACAACCACACAGATCGTTTTGAGCTTCTAAAGTTTCCCTTACTGGTACAACACATTGGCTTTTTGGCTGCTCCTCATGCAGATTGATCAAAACCGTGATTCTCCATCTTCTTCTCATCCCTGTTGACACAGCAGATCGTTCAGGTGGGCCACGCACATGGGCAAATGTCATTTATTTGAGGCATCGCTTGTATTTCCATCGGACCTGGTATCCCTTGCAGCCTGATTTTTCTGCGTATAGAAAGTTTTTGGCCCAAGGAGTTTATGGCATATATGGAAAAACGGGGAAGAGAGAACACAAAGTGAAGGCAGCCACCAACACGGACTGTAACGGCGTGTAGGAAGGTGCCATCTGCCAGCTGGAGAATCAAGAATCATTAGGGTTGGAAAAGACCTCAAGGATCATCAAGTCCAACCATCAACCCAACCCCACCCAACCCACTAACCCATGTCCCCAAGCACCACATCCACACATTTCTTGACCCCCTCCAGGGATGGTGACTCCACCACTGCCCTGGGCAGCCTGTTCCAATGCTTCTGTCCGGATGGCGGTGCCAAACAGGATGCTAATTGCAGAGACCAGCTGTCTGGTTTAAATGAATTAATTTTACTTCGATGCAGGTAGGAGCATGCACGTGGCCAGGGACTGAGATGAAGTTGATATAACTCATATTTCAGTGTCTCAATCACTTCTGCCAGGGCAGAACACCTGACGATTACGAGAGGTGTCATGGAAAATAGACAGAAGTGGGGAAAAGCAGCTACATCCCTTAAATCCAAGTCCGTCTCACAGGCTGTATTGTCTCCTGCTGCGGTACAGGATATTAAGGGAAGAAATGAGTATGCCTAGGAGTCATTTGCCAAAAAAAATTTTCATCATAACATGTTGATTCATCAAAGCCAGAATATTTCAGAGTGAAGGACCAATTTCAGTAGATTTTACATTTGGGGAAAAAAGTTTTTTAAAATTATCCGTAGGTCACCATGACTCCTGGAAATGGAACTATTCTATTTTGCTTCAAATTTGCTTTTTTGCTTTGAAATGTAAGTTCAGCTACAGGACAAAAAGAAAGATTGAAATGGAAATGAAACCTTTTGGAAATTACCAAACCGAAATGTTTCTGTGAAACCAGGCAGGGCTTTTTTTTTTTTTTTTTTTAATTACTTTGTTAGACTATTCATTTTTTGGAGCCTTACTTTAGATTTTCAGCTTTTGTAGGAGAGGATAGGGTAAAAACACTTCTAAAACCCTGAAAATTTTCAGTCTGCAGGGAAAATGCTGAGTGTAATATCACTAGCTAGCGCAGAAGGGGCTGTTTCTCTGGTCCAAACATATTTAACTACGAGGCCACCCCTTTTAATCAGCTACCCCCCACTTCCTCGAGATGAGCGATTATCCTGTATTTAAAGCTTTGGCCTTGAACTTGCAGTAGGAGATGGTGTCTCTCAGATTTTTACCCTTTTCTTAATTAAGAAGCCATATTAAATATTCAGAAATTCTGCTCTGTGACTTTCCTGGGAAGCACAAGGACATCCTGGAGAGACAAATCACTTTGTCATTAACACCTC
>NW_010103805.1:0-17350 GCF_000699245.1 Pterocles gutturalis | reverse complement strand
CTTTTCCCAGTCCTGGCTGTGGTCCTCCAGCACCACCAAACTGCCCAAGAGGTAAGAGGAGGTTTTTTTACTGGGCTGGTGGAAATGCAGGAAGGGTTTCCAGCTCAAAGCTTGGCTCTTTGGGCACAGGAGCAAAGGATGCAGGAGCAAAGCTGTTGGGAAGATGATGGTGTTCCAGGCACCTCCCAATCTCACTGATTCTTTTCCTGTATCCGTAGGGTGGTTTTATACAAGGGGGGCTTATGAAAAACAGGAGGAACTTGGAAATCCCAGCCTGAGGGACTTTTTACAAGGGCATGTAGTGAGAGGATGAGGGGGAACGGTTTGAAGCTGGAAGAGGGGAGATGGAGATGAGATGTGAGGAAGAAATGTTTTCCTGTGCGGGGGGTGAGGCAGTGGCCCAGGGTGCCCAGAGAAGCTGTGGATGCCCCATCCCTGGAGGGGTTCAAGGCCAGGCTGGATGAGGCTTTGGGCAACCTGGGCTAGTGGGAGGTGTCCCTGCCCATGGCAGGGGTGGCACTGGATGGGCTTTAAGGTCCCTTCCCACCCAAACCATTCTGGGATTCTGTGGTTCTATGATCAGTGCAGCAAACACCCCACAAAACCAACTGCTCTGCTGTATGAAACAGCCAGCACGTGTCCCCTTGCATGCTGGTTGTCACCAGGATCCAAACAAGACTCTATTGACGAGGACCATCGACATCACTACAGCATCTGCGAGCCCAGAGGATGCTCACTGCCTCCGCGCAGGGGGAGCAGACGGCGCGCTGGCGGCACGGCGCCTGTGCCGGGTGATTTATTTGCTGCTGGGAGCTGGATCAAACTGTTCTGTCCTTTTTGTTTCCCGTTTTGTTTTCTGTTGTGGCCTGTCAGTTCTCCAATAGCAAAGAAGCGTTTTTCAATCGAGCAGGGTCCCTGACCTCCTGAGTTTAATTACTAATCAGAACCACGTGGGCCATCAGTAAAGGTGCTAAAGGCAGGTCTGTATTGGCTGTTGGCTCATTTTTCCAAAGAAGTGGTGGATCATGGAGGTGGTAGGTGCTAAAAAATTCTGTCATGGGGGAAATTTTTTTTTTATTATTATTAAAAAGAAGAAACAAAGAATCTCATAGGTCTTATTTTTCTGAAAAGAGATGGAGCAACCAAAGACCTCCATTTCTTGCACTTCTAGCAAGGGACAGGCCAGGGATGACCACCTCCATAGGCTAAAACTCTAAGCTTTGCCCAAAATTTTTAACATTTCCATTATCCAGGGCAGGCAGCCAAGGCTTTTCCAGCCCCTTTCATTGTTCTGCTGCAGAGCTGGGTCTCTCGGGAGCCCGGTGGAATGCTGCAGCTCATCTTTTCCAGGGCCAAGAGGACAGGGAGCAGCCAGCCCAGTGCCATCAGCAAACCCACTCCATCTGGGGCTTGTTAGTCTTCCTTAACGAGACCAAATAAACTCTTGCTGGCCTCTGTAATGATGTTGGAGAGAAGCAGTGGTAGCTGGTGATGGAGAAGGTGAGTGTCCAGGCTTTGCAGGGAGGTCTTGAGGTCAGTTCTGTGGTTTTTATTTCCTGGTAAGAAAGATGGGGAAAGCTGTGTCATGGGGTGTTACACAGTTTGGCTTTAGAGGATAAATATTCTTGGTTGGGTTTGAGCTTGTTTGCTGGGAGGAATCTGGGTGGGTGGTGTGTGGAAGTGTGGTCTGAGAAAGGTTTTCTGTAGCTTTGTTGGAAATAATGATACATAAGAAGGTTAATGGTCCAATAAGGGAACTTCATTTTAGGTTCTTTAGACTCTCAAATTGAAATGATGCATGTGACAGAGCTAGGTCTGAGGCAGGTGTGCATTCAGTATAAAAGACTGATGATTGAAATGCTTTTCTTTTTTCTCTTTTTTTTTTTTTAAAAAAAAAGCAGTTCCTGAATCCTTCCAGAGCAAGAGCTCAGTGGAAGAAGATGTCACAGAGAGGGTCCAAACGTACTGCACCAACATCTGCCAGCCCACGGTCCTGAGCAGAGCTGCCCCACTGATGTGGGTCCCTGGTGCCTCTTACTCCAGACATCCAGGGGATCTCCATCCCCCCGTGTGAGAAACCAGATGGGCTCTGCTCTGTTTTGAGAGTTTATTAGAGCAAACCCAGGAAGTGGAACGGCCACAGAGACTGGAGACACTCACCTCTGTACGTGGCGTAGGACGTGTTATCGTCCCCAGAAGAAGCAGACGGGTAACAGTGTGCTAAGTGACGGGTGTTTCCAAATGTCAGCAGCTGTTCGATGGCTTTCTCTCACAAAGTGTTTGCACAGTGCTGGGAGCCGGGGGATGTTGGTCTCTGTTGGGGTTCCTGGTGCTGCTGCTCGCTGGCAGCGCATGGCCGCGTCTTCTGCAGTCCTGCATGGCACAGGGACCAGCGCTGCCCCTGCGGTGCCAAGGCAGAGCCTCTGCAGGTATGACCCAGCAAGGGATGGGGAGGGCTTGGTGCTGAGTGCTGCCTTCAGAGATGGGGGCTTAAGAGCTGACATCTCCCTGCTTTTGCTTTTAATACCTAACCTGTGAGGTCTTATACAGCCTTCCAGTGCTGAAAGGGGGCTACAGGAGAGATGGGGGGGCTCTGGGTCAGGGGGTGCAGGGACAGGACGAGGGGGAACGGTTTGAAGCTGCAAGAGGGGAGATGGAGATGAGATGTGAGGAAGAAATGTTTTCCTGTGCGGGGGGTGAGGCAGTGGCCCAGGGTGCCCAGAGAAGCTGTGGATGCCCCATCCCTGGAGGGGTTCAAGGCCAGGCTGGATGAGGCTTTGGGCAACCTGGGCTAGTGGGAGGTGTCCCTGCCCATGGCAGGGGGTGGCACAGGAAGGGCCTTAAGGTCCCTTCCAACCCAAACCATTCTGGGATTATATAAAATCGAACCTGGTAGCTGCACTTGCAGCCCCAATGTGGATTTCTTCTGCCAGTCCCACTCCCAGCACCACCCTTGGCCACCCGGGTGGCTCCCACCGTCCTCGCCCCCTGCTCCCCTCCTCAGCAGCAGAGTTTATTAGTTGATCCGTGTTGTGGCAGGGGGGGGGGGGGTGGGGAGGGGGCAGAGGAGGGAACGGGCGTGCGCGAAGGCAGCGATAGCATCTGCTTTGTACCAGGCAGCAGCAAGCAGCGGGGTTATTGTTTGTTAATAGATTGCTTTTGAAAAGCTGCTCATATGGGACCAGGCGAGTTTCAAAGGTAATTAAAACTCTGTCTATGCAAAAGGCAGGATCTGATTATTTCCTTTCCCGAGCAGCCAGATTAAACCAGGAAGGTTTATTTCACCACTTCTAAGAGCGCAGGGTTGCTTTGAGTGAAGTTCACAATATGGTATATAACAAATAAAACTCATCAGCTTCTTCTCTTATATTAAAAAAAAAAAAAACCAAAACTCCCACAAACTTTTTTTTTTAACCATCTTTCTCCTTGACTCTTCCTTGGATGTAGAGAGTTCCTATAAAGGAGAGGACATGTGCACCCATGGAGTACTGTTGGTCCAAGGCTCACTTCTTGTTTTTTAAACTCACTTACTCTTATCTTAGAAGACTTTTCTGCACCAGGACTCCATCCTACCCAACAGAATAGTGATGGTGGGTTGGTAAAGAAGCTTAGAAATAGTAACAAAAGCCTCCCTAACACCTCTCTTTATTAAAAGGGACGAAATCAAGTGCATTAAAGGTAATCAAGACATTTCAGAACTAGGTCGATTGTGATCTCCAGTGCTGGTTGTGGTGTTGCCCGTGGGATTCAATCTCTGCGCCGCTCTTGTCTTCAGGCTCTGCCTGTTCTACATATTTCAAAGAGCTGACCTTTGTGGAGCTGCAGGGAAGAAATCTGGGTAGAGATTCATAAATCTGGGTAGGAGAGGGATGGGGGGAAAAAAAAGGCTGACTTTATTACCTGAGATTTTTGGTATTATTCTCATAGTTGCCTCATCTGAGGTCTGGCTGGAACCCTGAAGGATTGGGTAGGAGAGGGATGGGGGGAAAAAAAAGGCTGACTTTATTACCTGAGATTTTTGGTATTATTCTCACAGTTTCCTCATCTGAGGATTTACCGTGGCTGGGAGATGTGGGCAGCAGGACTGGCTGGGTGGGTGAGGCTGGATTGGAGCTGGAAGGAAAAATGTCCCGTGGAGCAGCACCAAAGCATGGGGAGATTTTCTTGTGATTGAGCAGGACTGGCTGGGTGGGTGAGGCTGGAAGGAAAAATGTCCCATGGAGCAGCATCAGAGCATGAGGAGATTTTCTTGTGATTGGGAATGGTTCCCCCAGTGCCTCTGAGATAGAGAAAGGTATCTGCAGTTTTTTGGTGACTCGGTCCAGCCTTGGGTTTGTGCACTGAGTTGGGGAGCTCCTGCATATTCAAGGGGAATGAGCCACTCTTTGGGGGGCAAAAGCCCTTGGCAAGCTTTGTGCTGGGTCTGTGTGGGCTAAACTGGGTCCTGAAGCAGGGGGAGGCATAGGGAGGGAGTCCTGCCCTGGGGCTGCTGGGTCTCAAAGCCTTTCTGCAACAAGTAATGGTCAATAGTAGTCAATGCATCAGGCTGAGGGACAGCTGTAGGGGACTAGGTAGGATGGAAGACTCAGGGGAACATGGTCAGTAGGAGTAGGAAAAGATGAAAAAAAAAAAGGGAAAAAAAAAAAAAAAACCACACCAAACTTCAGAGGAAAAAATCAGTAGCTTAGGCTGTGTTCATGCCTAACCAGACCAGCTGTGGTGGGCTCACAGAGGTGGGGTGGAGATCTGGGTGCAGCCCTCCGTCTCCTGGATGCTGAAACCTGCCAGCAGTGCTGGGTTTTTAGCTGAAAACCTATGGAAAGAAGGGACATGCCAGCAGCATGGTGAGTGCTGTCCCTGCTGCCGTGCCAAGGTCGCTGGGGTCTGTGCAGCTCAGTTGGGTGGTTCTCACCTGGTGGTAGGTGTATAGCAGCAGTCTGGGTGAGGTGGGTTCTTGAGGTCTCAGTCCTCTTTCTAGTGGAAAAAAAATCTCATTCTCAAAGCCACGGGGCAGCTTGGCCAGCAATGCCAGCAGAAAAGGAGCAAGGTCTGGCCATGATGGGAGCACAAACCTTTTCCACCCCTCCTTCACCTGTGGGCTCTGTGTATCCTCTGAGTTGCATGATGCAGATCACACGAGTCCTAAATTAGAAGTCACCTTTGAAAATCCTGCCCAGTGATCCAGCCAGGGTACGCTCCATCGCGCAAACTGGTTTTGTCAGGGCTGGATGTCTTTTCTGAAAGAGGTGGCTTGATGCAGAAATTACAGGGTGAAATGACATGGCCCTTGCTTCGAAAGAGGTTGACCAAGCTGATCAGAACAGTCCTTTCTGCTGTAAAATCTGTCTGGCATGTGTAGTACCTTCACATCTATTTCATGAGCGCATGGGTTTCTTCGCGTGTACTTAAGCTGGGTGCATGTGTACATGTATTTTATTGCTGATAGGCAATGAAACCCCAGATTAAATGACATTAACAAAGATAAAAAGCAACAGAATCAAATTTCAATTGTCTGTGGCAGGAACCCAATTTTCAAATGATAATTACAATAATTAAAAATTCCCTTATCAACCAAGAGAAAAACGCGGCACGTTGGCAGGCAGAGACGATGAGTGAGGCAAGCACAGACTCCTCGGTGCTGAAATCAATTTTCAGAAGTTCAAACAAGCCCCAGAACAATTCCAGTTTTGTTTTGCTTTTCCTCCTGGGGGAGGAAGAGACTTTCCCCATCCACGTACACTTTTTTTTTTTGTCTCACTTATCCGCAAGGTCACATTAGCTGGAACACGACAGAAAATCTCATGTAAACAAAACAGTTTTGCTGTAGCAGTGCAATATGGGGAAAGTTCAAAACCATATCAGCTCTTCCCAGTTTGGGCTTTACTTCTAATTATGGATTATCTTATTTAGAATTAACAAATGTACGTGCTCAGCTTTTGGAGAATTTGCCAAGGAAGGAGCTCAAAGCTCTTTGTGCTGAGCCATCATGAACTTGCTTCCTGATGCCTTCTTCTGCTGTTGTCCCCGTTGTACAACTGGAGAGTTCATGAACAGAAATTAGAGTCTAATTAAAAAAAAAAAAATCCAGCTGAACATCTGGAAAATGAATTTATTTTTTTTTTATCCTGAGAAGTCTAGGGTTTCTGTGCGCATGTTTTCCAAAGGTAACAAACTGCAAAAGTTGCGACTCAAGTATTTTGTGGAGTAGAAATATATTGTATAGTTTTCTATTTTTCTGTAGTTTCTATATTTTTTAGCAGTATTGTGATGTGCACAAACTAACAGGCATCCAGGCCCAACCTGTCAAGCTCGGTGACATCCTCAGAAAGAGAGATGGGACTTAAAGGTCTCGTTCTTCAGCCTTAGCGATTCACAGGGAATGGGAGACGGGAGCATCGCCTGTGGTGGAGCAGAGCTCTGCTTTCTGCAGGATGCTCAATCAAGGTCTTCAGGGAAGTTCTCGCTTCAGCCGGGTGGAGTTAGTCATCACCTTGTCACAAACCCTGGATCCAACATGATGGATTTATGAGGAGATGGCAATTCTCAGTGCATGGCGAATGTGTTAGTGCTCTTTAAGCGGGTTTTAATTGTACCTAATTAGTATAGAGAGTCCCCAAAGCAGAAAGTTTGTCTCAAAGTCTTGCCAAATGTCTTCATTGTTGTGTATTTGACTTGAGGGGTTGAGGGAAGCTGACTTCATTTGGAGATCTTTTATTTGTAGGGGGCTGGCATTTCTCAGTTTTCTCATGATACAGTGAATTTCTCCTTTCCCCTGAGTAAATGTTCGTGCTGTTCCATCCTGTACAGGCTGGTACATCCTACAGTTACTTCTTGTTCTCCTGGTGCTAAATGACTCAGGGAAATCCTATAGAAAGGATCTTGTTGCATATTGAATTGTAGGGGTTATTAGTGTCACTGCTCTGAAATCACATTATTTTTGCGGTGGCTGGATTCTATAAGAATAGGGGGTTTACTCCTGGAATAAGCCATGATTCATGGAATGGTCAATGAGAATTTTATTTGTCAGTCTGTGTGCAGCAATGTGAAGACAGACAAAAAACTGTGGTACTCTGGTTGTTTCATTCCTGGTTGTGAGAAAAGTTGTGAGATGAGCAGAGGAAGAGCAGGGGAGAAAACACTGCCAGACTAAAAGTGGCCAAGATCGAGGTCCATGCAGATCAGTGAAGTGGGGGCTTGTTCTGCCAGTGGTTCTTCATGTTGGCTTTTTCCTCCCTAGTGGATATTGAGCCCAGAGACACATCTCAACCATAACTTCCCATCCACTTGGCATCAGCCTGGAGCAAATATTTCTGCAGTGTATGATTGAAGATGTATTGTTGTTAGTAACTTGAATGCAAGCTTCCCCATATCATAGAATCCCAGGATGGTTTGGGTTGGAAGGGACCCATCCAGTGCCACCCCCTGCCATGGGCAGGGACACCTCCCACTAGCCCAGGTTGCCCAAAGCCTCATCCAGCCTGGCCTTGAACCCCTCCAGGGATGGGGCATCCACAGCTTCTCTGGGCACCCTGGGCCACTGCCTCACCCCCCGCACAGGAAAACATTTCTTCCTCACATCTCATCTCCATCTCCCCTCTTGCAGCTTCAACCCGTTCCCCCTCGTCCTGTCCCTGCCCCCCCTGATCCAGAGCCCCCCCATCTCTCCTGTAGCCCCCTTTCAGCACTGGGAGGTCTCCCCAGGCTGAACACCCCCAACTCTCAGCCATACCTGATGTGCAGCAGCATCCTCCCAGTTGGCTGGTGCAGCCAAGACCATCATAAACTTCGGTTAAACTCGTCACCTCTCTTGAGAGAGTCTCAAATCACCACAACCTTAATGCCAGCTCTGAAATGTCCCTGCTCCCTCCGAGCAGCCCAAAGGTGAGAGGACGAGCATGGATGACCCCAGCCCTGCCAAGCCTCATGGCTCTGATAACCCTCCGCTCCACCAGCACCGGGCAGAATCGCCGTCGTGGTGGGAGCAGCATTGTCAAAGGGGACAGAGCTCAGGGTGACCTCAATTTCTCAGCTCCAGTATTCAATTATTTCTGCAAGGAAAAGAATCTTTATTATTTAATAATGGCTGAGGCACTCCAAATTATTCATCAGCAGAGGAAGTGAGTTGCTGAGATGCACGGGAAGGATGCGATTGGTGTCGGGGGGTTGATGCGGTCAGAGCCTGGCTGAAGGAAGACCTTGGTCTGCTTCACCTAATGCCCCTGCCCAGCACAGGTGAAACCTTTTCTTTCTGGGGTCTCGTCCGACTTGGAGTAAGGTTTTATTTCTGCAGGTATCTCGGGTTTAAGCTAGCGCATGAATTTTCAGGAGGAGCCCAGGTGGTAACTGAACCTGGCCTTATCGACGGGTGGTGCTGTGTTCCTCTGGGTGCTCCAGGGTCAGGATGCTCACCAGGCTGGGCCATGGGGCGCTTCCCTGGGGGCATGTATAACATATTATCTGTTCTGTCAGTGCCTCTGAAGGTGTTTTTTTTTCTTGCTTATCCAGAGGTCAGGGCAGTAAGCTCATCCTGCAGTGAAGGTGTCTCTGCTGGGCTGCCCAAGCAGCTCTGACCCACACTTTTTCCCCCCATTGGCAATAATAAGCATCCCAGTTTTTAGGCAGCAAGATGTAGGTTTTCCACCCAGAGCTCCCCAGCATGGTGTTTGTACGGCAGAGCGGTGGTGTGCAGCAAGGTGCTGCTAAATCAGTGAATCTGTGCTGGAGTAAGTGTCCCCCACCCACACATTGCAAATAATATTTTTTTTTTTTCCCACCCCCACTTGAGTCAGAAGGTGAACCTGTGAAGCGCTGGAAGCTGTTCTGTGAAAGTGCCATACCTTCATGTTTGAAAAGAAAACTCATCTTTGCTTGCATATTTAATTGCCAAATTATCATATAAATGTCACATTACTTAGGATGCCAGAACTCACTGATATTTTAAATGTTTCCATGTTTTAATTCCTTGCAAGTCAACCTTTGCAAACCTAATTACAAAGGGAAAATCACTTGATGGCATATTCTTCACCATGTTTGAAGCCAAAGGGAGTTTCCTGAGACTCGGAAATTTTCAAGTTTGGGTTTTGGTTTTTTTTTTTCTTCCCTTTCTTGATAGTGCCGGTTCTTCCCTTCTTCGCTGGGCTAAGATGGATTAGTGTCAGTGAAAACCATGGAGTAGCAGCAACACAGTGTGCTTGCGTTTTTGGATTAGTTCTGCAAAGTTATTTCTGCAAAAAAACAACCAACAAATAAACAGAAAAGCCCATGCAGAGCTGAAAACCTTGGGGAGGCTTCATGCAAAAAAACCAGCTTTCCACTTCACCATTTCCTTCCATTTTTCTTGTAAAAGCAGCTGTCCAAAAGCGATCAAAATCCAAGTGAAATATTTCTGCGGCGGCACAGAGTGGTTTTTGATACTTCCAGTGCATTGAGAACTGCACGCTCTCAGGTCAGTCTAATATTTATTTTAATGTTCACGTTGGGGCATCTCTTGGCTCTCATTCCTGCATCTCTTCAATAAAAGTGGCTCAGATGATGGCAAAAGGGATGTGAAATCCTGCTGTCCTAAGGAAGTCCAGCCAGCCCCATGCAGCTCTGGTGGAGGGGACAATCTTTGTCCTCTCTAATGCTGTTTGGAGCATGCAGGGACATGGTTGGTATAAAAGAAAACAGCTGGGGGATGATCTGTTTTCCATCCCGTGGCTCACAGTGCTGTTCTAGCAGCTGCATCTCAGAACTGAGCTGACTCTGGAGCAGCAGATATTTCTGTTGCCTGTTCAGCATTATGTCCAAACACACATCCAAAGGGATGGAGAATAGGAGAGCAGAGGATCCTTTCCCAAAATCCCATAGCGAGGCAGAGGCAGGACTGGACATCAGCTCCTGGTGCTGTGCTTTGTGGTGTCCAGGGTCTTCTGAGCCTGCTGTAGGGTTTTGCCCTCAACTTCAATCTCTGTTTCCCCTGCTGAAAGCAGGGTCTCGTTTTCATACTGTTCTGTGCTGATCTTCCAGAGCACCTCTTACTGGTGCTTTGTCATTCTAAGTAAGATTTTATAGTTTAGTTAAAAGGGGGGAAAAGTGGAAACGTGGATTTAGAGCTTTTTGTAGAAATCTCACTATATTTTACAAACTCATTGTTTATTGTAACACTGTTTACTGATCAAATAAATCACACACTGCTATCTAAAATTTCTATATACACCCTTAAAAATCCAGAGTTGATGTGATACTGAACCTTAAATCTTCACGCTGGAGCTCCTGATTTCCGATGTCGTGGCTTAGCACAGCTCCTGCTGCTAGCCCTTCCCTGCCTTGTGCTTTCTGGGTGCAAGGTGGTAGTAGAGCACTGGATTTTCTAACGTGTTTATGTTGCTGGGGTTTTTTTGTGTGTGTGTTTTTTTTCCTGAATTTTTCTAGCCTGAAGCAGAGGAAACAAACTCACATCCTCTAATCCAGACATTTAAGACTACACAGCCAAGGTTAATAATCCACTGACATCTGAATTGCACGTACTGTAAATAATCAACATCTTTCCAAAGAGCTGCTGGAGGATTTAGAACAGGCTAATTACAGAAATATGAAAGGGAAGCGGCCCCATTGATTCAGCATGTTGCTGAACAGAAAGGCAATTTCATAAAAGACTGGGGGCAGCGCTCTGATGTGCAAACCTGTGCGTGTATAAAATGTATGTACATGTGCAACGCAGAGTTTGGAAACAAAGATCTTATTTTTGCTTTGATATTTTTTTCCTTCTTAGTAAAGATAATGTCTCTCAATTTCTTACTTTTAAAGAGTAAAACTGGTCCAGAGTGGTGATGCTCAAATTTCCAGTTGGTTTTGCTGAGGTCTGGCCTAAGGTCTGCCCAGCCTGCTTGGACATCCAGAGCAGAGGCTTTGCTGGAGAGCTGGAACTTGATCCCATTCTTCCCAGGCCCTCTAGACACCTTGATCAAGGCTCTTTTGTGTTTCTTTGGGGTTTTGTGTGGTTGGTTGTGGGTTGGGTTTTTTTTGCTTTTCCTCCCCCCTCTTGTTGGAACCACTGTCATCTCGGATCCCTTTGCCCCTGCTTGAAGGTGTTCCCCTTGCTGGGGTGAGGGTGGGGGGCTCTCTCCAGGAGCAAGACCACATGGATACCCCATCCCTGGAGGGGTTCAAGTCCAGGCTGGATGAGGCTTTGGGCAACCTGGGCTAGTGGGAGGTGTCCCTGCCCATGGCAGGGGGTGGCACTGGGTGGGCTTTAAGGTCCCTTCCCACCCAAACCATCCTGTGAGTCTATAAACCAGTGCAGCACCAGCACGGATCGAGTCCTTCAGCCTTAGCCTCCAAGCAGAGCCTGTATCCAGACTGGCCAAGGAGCTGGGAGCTGCTCCCTCCTGTGGGACCATGTCAGAGGGGACAGGACCCCCAGCTATGGGGTGCGATGCAGCCCTGGTTGCTCTCACCTCATCCCTGCAGCTCAGCAAGCCAGGAAGGGACCAGGGCTGCACCCTGGGCTCAGCATCCGAGGGTCTGCCCAGGATTGTTCAGGAGCGTAAAATGCCTCCGTTAATGAAGTACTTAAGGCTGCAGAGCCTGGAGGGAGCAAACTAGGTCTATATATAGCAACAGGCACTGTAAGAGCTGAGAAAGGGGATGTGTCCGTTAGAAAATGCCGGCTATTGACGGCTGAGATGTGGTGGATGTGTGCAGGGTCAGCCCCTGAGCACTGGCTTAAATTGTGACAGCAGGGAGGGACCAGTGCTGGTGTACTGGGATGGTTCCAGCTGCACAAAGAAGAGCTTGCTAAAAAAAAAAAAAAATCAATGGCAATAACATAGGGAAGCAAAGGAGCCAGCTGCTTTCACCCTGGTGTCCCCAACCTCCGGGTTCAATTTGCAAACCCCTGACACTTGGCCAGGCTGAGCGATGCTGGCGACGTGGGACTGTGCAGCTGGGACTCTGCAGGCTCAGGCTTCCTGAGACAGGGTCCATCAATGGGGCTAATTATTGCATGATGAATAATACATCTTTGTGGAAATCTCATTTATAAAAATGCTGCATTATATATGTTTTTTTTTTCTCTCTTTCTCTTCCAAGCACAATGCGTGATGTTCCTCCAAAAGGAGATGGACAGAGCTTGTGTTCACTTGTTCTGGCAACCGAGCTCTGCGTGATGCTGCAGGGACAGGTTGCTGGGAGGTCCATCTCTTGATGGTCTAGTGGGTCTGCTCCCCCTCTCGCAGTGCGGGGATGCAGCTCCCAAAGTGGGGCGCTGCCTTTGCAGCCCGTCCCTCTGCAACGGGGCAAGCAAGATGCATGTGGTTGCCCTCAGGATTTGTGTTGGATTATGGATGCAACAGAGCCCTGACATTTCAACCAAGAGTTGAGGCATTGTAGGCTATGTGCAGGAAAAATTAAGGTCTTTGCACTTTCTAGCAATGATACCGGGAAGAGGAGGAAGCCAGGTGAGATTCGTTATGGCCCAGCAGCTGTGTGCAGAACCTCACCCTCCCTTTTGCAGTTTCCCTATTTCACTGTCTGTGAAGTTTGTATGAAATGGGGGAAAAATAAGAAATGGGAGAGCTAAAGAAATAAACTTTGTGAACATACACACCTCTTACTTGGGTCTTTTCTATTCCTTTGCAACTCCACTGGAGACACATCTGGATTACACAGGTCTGGGGGGGAGCTTGGGGCACCATCCTTCCATCCCAGCACAGGTTCTCATAGGATAACAAAGAAAATGCTCGAACAAGCCCCAGAAGTTTATATAAGGCCCAAAATGAAGCTAGGCTGGGTAGAAAACCAGAATATTTTTGCTCACGCCTATTTCTAGTCACATTATTACTGTAAAAGCCTCTTAATTACTGGAAGGAATCTTGTAATAGGGCTTTTTGTGGAATGCCGCATTGTTAGCTGCATTCGTACACAGGGACTTACATTATGAGCAATCTGAAATCTATTATAGCAAAGTTCTTCTTTGAAATAAAGAGAGATGGTGGTGGGGACAGCCAGAGCTTTGTGTGACTGTCCTCTTTCTGCTGTTTGATGGTCTATGGCTGTCAGAGACTTTGGTGCTATTGTTCAGGAAGCTGTAGGATGTGATTTTTTTTTTTTTTTTTTTTTTTGCATTTGTTTCATGGTCTAAATTCTAATGGGTCCTTTGATCCTGCCAGTGCTCTCTGCTCTTCTGCTGGTTCAGCTTAACTTCGTTGTGCCCATTGCTTTGGCTCTGCCTCGCCCCGTGCTGCTTTGGGAAGGTGTGTGGTCAAGGGATGGACCTCCTCAAGGTCAACCAAGGGCTTAGGAAGAAGTTCCTCTCCCAAAAAGGTTGTCTTGGAGCTGCCAACCCCAAATGTTTCATCATTTGGTATCCCCCCAGAAGTCTCCTTGGGGGTAGAGGCAAAGCAAAGCAATTCTGGTCTTTCTGGAGATTTTAACGCTGCTGACTCATGAGTTACCTTAGCGAGGAGCAGAGCAGAAAGGGGTGAGATACCCTCCCATGGCCCCCCAGGAGCTCTCAGCTGGGGTATGGAGCCCAGATCCCATCCCTTCCCTGCTCCCAGGAGGTCCTGCCCCGGCCTGGAGCCTGAGCAGTCGTGTGGGTCAGCACAAGACAGGAGCAGTTTTGTGTAACTGGGGTTTTCAGCCGCTGTGACTGCGGTCAGGCTCTCATCTGGGATGGCAAAGACAAAACGACTCTTTGGAGTCCTCACCTGCTGCTTTCCGAGAGCCTCTTCTGCACCTTCAGCTTTGCAGACGCGGTGGGAAATTGATCTTTTCATCTCGGCACAAAATGAGCTTGTGCAGGAGCGCGGAGGGATGGGGTTTGCATGGGGCAAAGCTGAGCCCAAGAGAAGATGCCCTTCCAAAAAGCAGAGCCAGCCGGCGGGGCAGAGGACGCAGGGTGGGGTGTAAAGCTCAGGATGGGAGCTTGGTCCAGCCAGGAGGAACGAGGAGCCCAGATATGAATTGCAAAGAGAATGAAACTTTGATTTTTCTGTCAGCCGGCGCGCTCTGCACTCCTGGCACCCTGCTGATAAGCTTGTCTTACCGGCGATGGGATACACAGCTGTATTGACCGCGTTCCCAGGCTGCCCGGCTCAAAGGGAAAGCTCCGCGTGCCCCAAGTCTTATGACTTGAAGCTGTCAGGCACCGAGGGGGGAGAGGGGGCAAAGCTATGATGGATTCATTCTTCTCCCTTATCCGGTGGCTACACCGCACCTTTTGCAAATATCAGCATCTTGAAACACTGCGGAGAACAACAGAGGAGAGAAAGAGCGAGCCCCAGATAAATCACCGGTGTTTGCAAGGCTTTGTTGCAGATGACAATAGCACCTGGAAGGGTCTTTAGTTCCCCCCAACTTGACTTTTATGCTTTTTCTTTTTTTACCTTCCTTCTGTCCTGTTTTCACTCCTACTTGTTAGTTATTACCATTAACAACTATTAATTAGGAGACTTAGTTATGGGTCAGAATTCACTTGAGCTTGGTGCTGCAGAACGAAGAGTATTTCATCTCTGTATCATCATCTCCCATCTCTCTACCATCATCTCCCATCCCCAAAGCATCTCCCGGGGCCATGCCCCACCTCTAGGTGCTTTCTCCTGAGCCCTGGAGCTGCCATCTCTGCCCATCCATGGGAGATGCCCTTGCTGGGGTCATGGCACAGACCCGGGTTGGGAGCGGGGCAGCTGGAGGCTGGATCCGGGCAGCAGCAGGCAGCCAGGTTGTACAAGCTGGGAATCGGGCCAGCTCAGCACCGATCTAGAATGCAGTCTGCATGGGCTTAAGTTCACCCTGTCCATTGTTTGAGTCTTAAAAATGTCAAATAGTCACAGGATTGAAGGAGAAAATGCTTTAACAAACATAAGTATAAAAGGCGTGATGTCGGGAGCCTTTTGGTGCTGCTGTGAACTGGGGCAGTGATACTGGGAGCGATGGTGATGGGCACTCCAGGATGAAGCAGGCTGTTCCTAAGGGGCTGATGAGGACAGGAGACCCAATGGGAAATAAAATCCTGGGAGATGCTGTCTCTGCAGCATGGGGAGGGGAAGGAAAATGCTTTTAAAGCTGCTTCTGTGAAGAACAAACTGCCTTTGCAGGACTCTGGGCTGGCTACAGGGTTGGGGTGGATTTGTTTTCCAGGGCTGGATGCAGACTAGAAATCCTAAATTTTATTTTGAAGCCTCTGTTTTGCTTGGGGAGATAGGTGTGATGTGTGGGGCTGTGTTTTGGGGAGGGTTGCAGGGGCTTGATGGTTTCTGTACGGCAGGACGCGAATTTACTGAAGCTTTTGTTTTGCTTTGTTACTGGAGGAGGGTTGGAGGGAGATTAAACAAATTAGTGCTTGGGATATCAGATACCTTAGGGGGGAGGGGGGGGAAAAAAAAAAGTAGAAAAAAAATAAAAGAAAGTAAAATAATTTTTTTAGTAAGGGAGGAAAAAAATTTTAAAGAAATTAAAAGGAGGGAAAAAAAAGAAAATAAAGAAAATTAATTTTTAAAAAAAGAGAAAAAACCAGGAAAGTTCGAAGGACCTGATTCTGCAAAATGCTGGGTCCCTCCTCTGTCGTCCTGGTTGCGTTTCCAGGGCACCGAGCGCTTAATGTCATTGGCGTTCTGTTACAGACAAAAGCCCTAATGAAATCTCACCTTGCTTTGCTGAAATGCTATCGCTGTCGAAAAGGAGAGGTGATGGCTTTTCCTGGAACCCAACTCCGCAAAGTCTCCAGGGGAAATGGAGAAAACCCAGAAGCATAAGGGCTGGTTTTAACCATCCCAAAAGCAGCCGGTGTGCAGCAAGCCTGAGGCTGGAGCTGCTGGGGGGGTGAGGATTTTTTTTTTTTCCTATCAGGTCTTGTGGGGTGGGTTGGCATCACCCAGGACGATGGAAGGAGTCGGTCCCAGATCTGTTGGTGGCTGGTCCAGCTCCATCCTTTTGGCTGCCTGGATCTGTCCTTTATAAACTCAAGAAGCTCTAAAGCAGTTTTCAAATTCTGTAGGCAAGATTTGTGAGTGGGAAATGTTTTTAGTTTGGCTTGATGAGCAGGAACTGTGAGGTGGTCTCATTGGCTGTGTCCTGTAAATCTCTCTTGCTTCTCTCTTTTTTTTTTCTTTTTTAGGAAAAAAAAAAATGTGGACTATAACCCCAGCAAATCTACTTTAACATATGTACATCCATCTCTGCCATCTAATTCAGCAAAAAAAGCATAAGCTCAAGTTAGAGTGGCTTCAAAACCAGACCTTTTCCTTACCCCCTCTTACACTCAGAATTTCCTGCTGGGTTTTATTAATTAGCCCAGAGGATGTGCCGCTTGCTCTAATACCAACACCCATAAATACAGCTTCCAAGAGCTGCGTGTGCCCCGTTGCAGCCAGGACCGAGCCTGGTGCTTTTTCCAGGACCGAGCCCGGTGCCTTGCACACAGCAGCAATTTTTTCCCCAGCAGCACAGGCGACAATGCCGCAGTCGAGGAGGCAATGCGAGAACTCCCATAAAACAGGGAACATGGGACCTTTGAGAGGAGTTCGGCGGGTGGGTGTAAAGCCACCAGAACTCATTCAAGGCAATGGAGCTAGGCTGATTTACACCGACAGAGCGTACGGCCCGTAGCGCGTGATGCCAGATGGTATTTTATAAGCGCAGAAATTGTTTAGGAGTGTGGCTGTTACCCCAATACTAATGAATTACAAATAAATCCTCCAGGAAAGACCCTTTGCTGACTAAGAAACACATCCCTGAGATCAACTAACTGGTGAGGTTCCAAGGGTCAGCAATTTTTAAAAAATATATTTTATTCCTAGTAAGTTAAAAGGGCCCAGAAATATCCCACTTGCCTCATTAGCAAATATTACCCCATTTTTCTTTCACAGTGTAGCAGGGGGGAAAAAAAGCGTATAAAATAAACACCTGGCAGGAGTGCGTAATCTGCATAAATTCAAGTGGTTACACTCTTGACAAACCAAACCAAAATGAGACTTTCGAAGCTGGCAATGAGACCTGGGCGATGATTTATTTTCATGCAGAATGTGCATGGCTGGGATTTCTAAGAGCAGCCTTGCAGATCCTGGTGCTCTGTTCCCTCCGGATGGATGAGTCGGCTCATCCACCAGCTTTTCTAGGTGCAAGTTGCAGGGAGAATGGGGCCAGTCCCACCTCTGCAGATTGCTGCTACCGTAGCTGAGCTGCAGTATCACATCGTAGCTGTAGGTCTCCTCCAGATGGGTGATCCACAAAGTGGAAGATTTGGTGCTTGTTGGCCACAAGCGTGTGGTGTGCGCCCGCGTGATGGAGCGGTTGGGTTGCTTCATGTTGGAGGTGAGGTTTGTTGTTTCAGGCCCTGCTAATCCCAGGATGGTTTGGGTGGGAAGGG
>NW_010103804.1:0-7914 GCF_000699245.1 Pterocles gutturalis | reverse complement strand
CGCTGGCAGCCCTCGGAGCCCGCACACCGCGTTCAGCCGGCACCGCCTCCCGCGCTGTCAGGCGGCTCGGACGGTGCCCTGCGGGCTGACCGAAGTGTTAATCAGGGAGCTTATCATTTTGCTCTTTAAGCATGGCTCAGTACACACCGGCTGGAAAGCTGTTCGCCTTCTGGGCAACAGACCGGAGTTACCACAGTCTGAGAGGTCCTGTTCTTTCCTGCAAAGAAAGCTTTGGTGTAGTCAAGGAGATAAGATAATTAATGGCATTTGTAGGAAAATTAGATAAAATTAGTGTTTTGATGTCAGGTAGCCTCTGATTCCTTCCAGCAGTCATTGCTAATGATAAGAGTTCAGAAGTTTGTCAGTCATTCATGCTAAAGGTTACTAAATAAATATTCATGCTAAATGTTATTGGCAGGAGCTAATAGTACAGGCAAAAAGAAGACAAGCTAAAGATGAAACTAAAAAAAATCATCTTATTTATGTAGTCTATGGAAAACAGACTGTAGTTCAGCTCTGAAGTATTGAATAGGTGTTTTGCTGTATTAGGCAAGAACTTTGTGACTTGGTGTGTTTCTTTTAAAAGAGCTTTCAAACTGTATATTGGGAAACTCCTAGATGGAGCTGTATGTTTATATAGAAAAACCTGTTCTTAAATGCTTAGAGCAGGGGTGGTGTTTACACAATGTTATGCAGCACTAGTAAAAGGCAGTGGGACAGATCAGGTACTAGTGGCAGTCCATTCTGTCACACCCAGGTTGGCTAATTTGTTTGCAGGAAATTAGAAAGTAGTTTGCAAAGAAAATGGTTGAAGTAAATTTACCAGTCTTATAAACGACAATGAAGAATTTATCAAGAGAAATTATATTTTTCTGTCCATATTGTCCTGGCATTGACTCAGAAGATTAATGACAATTGCTGAGAAGGGAACCAGAAGCCAGGACTCTAGCAGAAATTCAATGACTTCCTTCTTGCTTTGAGAAAAACATGTGCACACTTACTAATTTATTTTGCATTTTAGGAGCCCTGTCATAACTTACACCCTTCTTCTAGTCTTTTCTGACTAAAAACTAGTGATGCTCTTGTAAGTAAGTATTTGCCTGAAGACTTTAATATTCTATGCTTTTAAACATCCCTTGTGGTTTAAGTCATTATAACTCTTTGATTCTATTTCTGATTTACATGGGAAGGGACTGTAAAAGCATTGTTAGTTTTTCGGATTTTTGGTTGGTATTCTGTGTACCATTCACCACTTCTTTTATGTGAATGATGTAATTAAGTGTGTCGTACTGTGGAGACTAGGTCACAGTCTTCCAGTGACAAGTGTCACTAATAAAGGCAGAAAAGAAGGATTTGTGTTAGCAGAGGATGGAAGCAGGAGTTGCTCCTGCAGCTGCTTTTTTCGAGGACACAAGCACATTCAGAGTAGCATGGTCAGTATGTCTCCTAAAATTGGTTGGCTACAGTGAATATTTTCTGCAAACCACAGCAACAAGCATCCAAAAAACTTTTGAGCCTAGCCACTGAATGTTGTTTAAATAAAATAGCTGGAAAAATGTATTAAAGTATGTGTTGTTACTGTGCTGAAAGCACAGGTATTGCTAGACTGCAGATACCTTGATGGATCTGCCTGAAATTACAGATTTTAAATATAAATAAGATGTTACATAAACTGTGGGGTGAATGTAAGTAATTGGGAAGCTGGTGAAAGAGTCTAATAGGTGCCAGGGAGGTGGCTGGTGCACCACTAACAGTGGAGTTATTATTCAAAATTGGGACTTAGATTCTTGTTTGGGTTGTGTGGTTTTTGGGGATGTTTTTCCCCTTGAAAAGTGAGTAGCTAAGTCCTGCCAAATCTCAGTATGTGCATTTTGAGCAATATGAACTTCCTGTAAAGCAATCATTTGTTTGTTTTCTGATCATAATGTCAAATAGGCAGGCTGTGGAGTTTGGTATTGTGTTAATTTATCTGCAGTGGAACTTTTTTTTTTTAATTATTCTTTTTGTCTTTTAAAGACAGTCTTCTCACGTAGATGTTTCACAGAGAAGTGTATTACAAATGGATTTTCTGCAACGGAAGTTTCTTTCGAGGAGTCCTTTACTATTACTGGAAATGGGAAGCTGCATTGTGAATATTACCTTGATTAAAAGGTGCTAAGTGTGCTCAAACCTGGCAGAACGGGTCTCAGTGCGAACATACAGCCTTTGCCAGTACATCATTTGAAAAATTTAATAAAAAGCACTTGATAGGTACATTCATGTGTACCTGCTGACTTTTGGAGACTACACCAAGTCTTTATTATGAAGCAGTTGCACCATATATTGCTGTGCTGTCTGTTACAAACCTAAAAAGGCAAGGGAGGCACAAAGTTAAACCCAGTAAATTACATGCTCCTTTTCCCAGACCTATAGTCATTAATCTTCCTTTGCCACAAGGTAAATGTGCTTGATATTAACTCAGCCTCTATAAATGTCTATCTCCCTTACCCATTTAAATGGTCTCTCTGTGTCTTTATAGAACTCTTTTCTCCCCAGACAAACAACTGCTTTGTCTTAGATCCTGATCTGATTACGGTGGAGCAAGAAAAGTATTTGTCAGAAAGGCTAGATAAGGGAAATAGGGTTGACTGTGATGGAGGGTGGAAGGGAGATGATGTGTGCCAGCAATAGAAGTACAAATGCGTGCTGTTAAGTTGATCAGTGCCCCAAAACACAGTGAACTTAGAAATCAATCAGATATGTTCTTGCTTAAGAGAATATTCTAGAATATTATTAATGGCCTGAGATAGTGTAGATGTACCTGCTCTTACAAAAGACTGCAGAGGATGGTGGTTGAAGATCTTGGTGAGATATTTATGTGCACACATACTATGTGTTCATCAGTTTGCTTGGAAATCTCATCTAGCATTACAGTGGATACTATTTATGGTGGTTGGGTACTTTAATTTTATGTATTTATTTAGCAGCTTAGTAGATGGCTTTTCTTACCAGGATGTTGCACTATTTTGATCAACTTTCAAAACTATACACAGCAGTTTTCTAGCTTCAGAATAAAAACATCAAGGACTCAGGTTCCCTTGTGAGAAAATGTCTGATGGTATTTTGGTAAAGCTTTTGAAATTAAAAAAAATTTTTATTTTATTTATATGCATGCGCGCGCAGACACATGCATGAAACACGCAGCTATTATAACCGGTAAAGTAAAGAGATCTAAAACTCTCAGTAGCAGGTTTTATAGAATGGTCCATTTTACAGTACTGAAATTTTTATTTGCAAATAATTTAAATAAGTGCATTGGTCCAGTTTAAATTTGTGTTGAGGAAAAGGCACACTCCATACCTGTATGTTTCTTTTGATGTGGGAGGGGTGGGCAAGGGAAAGACAGTAATTTACTTTGTAAATTCTCTCACATTGGTCTAAGGTTTCAGGTCTAATGTTAGAAATACATAGCTTAGTGTCCTGATTTTTGAAGGTTCTGTGTATGTTTGTAATACATACTTGTTGTGCTGTTCAAAGAAATAATGTAATGGTTGAAGAACCTTAAGAAATTAGGGAAATGCCTAGTTTAGTTAAACACTCAAGCACAGAATAAGCAGTGTTACTGCTTTTGATCTACACCAGAGCAGACAGAATAATGAAGTTGGTTTGGGAAGCTCTAACGGCACTCAGTGGACAAGTATTACAGGTTTTTAACTAATTTGACAAGTTATCTTCACAAATTGAGTAGTAAAAAGATACAATTGCTTATCCTGTCTTCTGGTCCCAAGTAAATATTTCAGGTGGCTGAAAATGATAATTATATCTATTATTAAAATAACATTGTCTAAGAGTCTGAGAATGTTTGCCGTTTGCATCGTTACATCTTACTCTTTTGAGGAGAGAAAAAGATTTCACTTTCTCATCTCTTGCCTCTTCTGACTGGGAAATTTTGTATTTCTCAAGTAAAGCTGTTGATCAGGTTTTTTGAAATAAAAGACTCAAGTGAAGCATGTAATAATTATGTGCCACAGAGGTGCTCCGACCACCGGAGCAGAGATTCCCCTGAAGACCATGGTGAGGCAAGTTATGCACCCGCCCATGGAGGTCCGTGGCGGAGCAGAGATCTCCCTGCAGCCCCTGGAGGACCCCACACCCGAGCGGGTGGATGCCCAAAGGTGGCTGTGACCCTGTGGGAAGCCCACGCTGGAGCAGGCTCCTGGCAGGATGTGTGGAGCTGTGGAGAGAGGAGCCCAGGCTGGGGCAGGTTTGCTGGCAGGACTTGTGACCCCATGGGGGACCCATGCTGGAGCAGTCTGATCCTGAGGGACTGCACCCTGGGGAAGGGACCCACACTGGAACAGCTTGTGAAAAACTGTAGCCTGTGGGAAGGACTCATGTTGGAGAAGTTAATGGAGAGCTGTCTCCTGTGGGAGAGACCCCATGCTCTAGGAGGGGAAGAGTGCAGCGCTTGGAGGGGGAAGGTAGAGAGAGTCGGGAGTAAAGTTAAGCCTGGGAAGAAGGGAGGGGTGGGGGGAAGGTGTTTTTAAGATTTGTTTCTATTTCTCATTTTCCCCAAGTTGAGTCTCTTTTGCACATGACGGTAACTGCTGAGTGATCTTCCTGTGTCTTTCTCTCGACCCACGAGCCTTTTGTTATATTTTTCTCTCCTCTGACCAGCTGAGGATGGGGAGTGATAGAGCGGCTTTGGTGGGCACCTAGCATCTAGAGAGGGTCAACACAGCACAAGCTCTAATTTGAAACCCCCAGAAGAATTCAACATATAGATTGTGTTTGTAAAGCAGTCCTTTTAAATTCCCTGTAATTTACCTGAAGAGGAAAAAAAGCAGTATTTCGGTGGTGGTTAAGAGTTTTTTGCCACAGAAGGCAAATTCAATACATTTAAACCTTACATTTCATTAAAGATCTGGCCTACTAGCACATCTTCTTTTGCTTTCAGGTGTAGACTGTTCATTTTGCTTATCTTCTGTCTGCCTCAAAGAATGTGAACAAAAATAATTAAATAGAATCCTGGAAGCAAGAATTTCCTTTTCAGTCTTTATTTTCTTACTCTGCTTTTCTCTTAAAATAATAAGTCATATTCTGCCATATCACAAAGTGCTAATTTTGTCATAAAGCCCTAGTCATTGTTGTCACTCTTCATAAAGTATGGTGGAGAGTAGCATTGTGGGCTAAATGTTCACAGAATGAGAATGATGCTGGGCTACATCTATATTGAAGTTGCTGTGCGTGTATTAATGGACAAGAGAGGAAGTAGCTGGAGGAGAGTCTACGCTAACTCTCAGGTCTCCTGGAAAGGTGTCAGTGAGCTTTAGCTCAGCAGATGTGCATGGAAACTGCTTGATCTCTTTGTTTATAACAAAGGAGGAGAGTGCAGTGAAACTATGAACAACTGCAATAAGGAAGAACTGGGCTTTAAGACAGTTTATTTGAGGGAGCCTTTTTCTTGCACATGAAGATCCCTACAAACCTGTACCTAATTCCTAGGCATTTCTCTTATGCATTGCTAAGCTAGTTGTTCTTCCAGGTCCTTCTAATATTGTGGTTTTGGGTTCCTCTTCCTTCTTTTACAGGCCTCAATCTACTCTCTCTCGTTTGCATCTCTGTCAAGTCTAAATGCAAATAGTAGGAGGTATGTAGAATTGCCTGTGTGTATTTTGATTATAAACATGAGTAAGCTTAAGAGCTGATTTCTGTCTTGCAGAGAAAATCACAGATACAAGGACTGAATGTTTCCCTGGAGGGAGAACACATGGCTAAAAATCTTGAGTAAAAGCAGACAGGGCAGAAATTGAGTAGAAGTGAGAGAGAGAAACAAAAATTGAGGTGTTCACCTCACTGTGCATGCTTTTGTTTTTGTTCAAAACAGTGGAGATCAGCATTTTGTCATAGAGAAAAAGATTTATATACATTTGAGATGTAAATATATTTTATCTATGTAATTGATTGCTGCTAGGGTGATACATAAACTCAGATGAGAGATTGAACAGAAAGGTAATCTGTGAAATCATTTTCAAAACACATTCTATTTCTGATAGCGGAAAAATTGGGATGAGTAGTTTATATGTTGAGTTTTTTAATAGAACTTAATTGTTCTGTTGAGGATAATAGAACTGCCTGCTCTTTACAGTTTTCTCAGTGTTCTTTTTCCTTTTGTGTTCAAGTTTCTTCTGAAATTTATTGGGTCATTGTAAAAAAATAGTGCTTGAATTGAAATCTGGGTTTTCAACTTTCATGTCAGTTGTCGATACTAGAACTCTTCCTATTTCTTAGCATATTCTGTGTTTTTCTTCTGTCTCCTGGTTTTGATCTCCATTTCCCTCATTCCAGAGATCTGTTCTTGCTTTCAATACAGGTCTTGATTATTTGTTTTAAATGTTAGTGTCAGTATATCCTTTTATTCAAAGCTCTGTAGTAGCTGTCTACTTTACAATAGTAGAAATACAATTGTATACAAATAGTAGAATACAGTTACAGAAAAGAAAGCACAAAGTTGCCCTTTGCCTACATTCATGACTTTCTCCATTTTAGCACTAACCTCTCCATTTCTATGATCTGCTTTCCAACTACTTATTTTCTTAGTATGAGTGTTGTAGTAGCAAAACAGAGGTGACTGGGACATTTGTTTCCCTTGGTTGTAACAGTATCTAGACAATTTTGTTTGTTTATACTGATTTGGAAGTAAGCATGATTACCACCACAAATTCTTTTTAAAGTACTTTCAGTAAAGTGTATCTGATACTCCAAGGGAAGTACATTGGACCTTTTGACATACATAGTTTCCCCAAAAACCCTGTATTTTTTTCCCCGCAGGAAATAACCAAACAACTAGGTGCTTTCACATATTGTTTGTACAGAGGTACTAACTGCAGAATAATATATGGTTCCTGTAGTGTGAGGATATGAGGACAATGAACATAAAAGAAAAAGGCAGCTGAAGGAGGTCCAACTTTGCTGTCGTACCTTATACTGCAATATAAGATTATATAGCATAATAATAATAATGATAATAATAATAGCAACACAATTATTTGGTATCATAATTTAGAGGCTGAAGGCTCTGTCTTAAATGTCTGCCCCATAGCTAGAGATTTCAATGTATTGCTGTGTCTTTGTTTCAAAATCATTTTATTACTGGTACGGGCTAACATGACAGTTTTGACTTTGCAAAGGCACGTTGCTAAATGTACCGCAGTTCGATGAATGTGATAATATCAGTCTTTTGACTGCTATGCTGAAACATAAAGTAAATAGATCTTGAAATTTAAGATGATGAGACACTTGTATGTTGACTGCAAAGTGCTGGCGTGCCATATTGTGTTGATGGTTCTGGTGTTTGTGTTTCTTGAAAGAAACCCTAATCTGCATTTCCTGCATCCGTCCATGGGACCTGGGGGAACTGGCAGATGAAGTTGCCAAACCATTAACCATGATATTTGAAAGGTCATGGCAGTCTGGTGAAGTTCCCACTGGCTGGAAAAGGGAAACATAACCCCCATTTTCAAGAAGGGCAAAAAAGAAGACCCAGGGAACTACAGGCCAGTCTGAATCACCTCTGTGCCTGATAAGATCATGGAGCAGATCCTCCTGAAGGCTCCACTAAGGCACATGGAAAATGAAGGAGAGGTGATTGGTAACCAGCATGGCTTCACCGAGGGCAAACAGTGCCTGACAAACCTGGTGGCCTTTTACGATGGAGTTACGACATCAGTGGACAAAGGAAGAGCAACTGACGTCACCTACCCGGACTTCTGAAAAGCATTTGATACTGTCCCGCACCACATCCTGGTGGCCAAATTGGAAAAATACGGATTTGATGGATGGACCATCCAGTGGATAAGGAATTGCTGGGTGGTCGCACTCAGAGAATTTGTGGTCAGTGGCTCCATGTCCGAATGGAGACCAGTGACGAGCGGC
>NW_010103803.1:0-9617 GCF_000699245.1 Pterocles gutturalis | reverse complement strand
GAGAGCGAGGAGGAGGAGGACGAGGTGGTGGAGATCGGGGTCCTCTCTTTACCTGAGAGGATCAATGGCAGGGTGGAAATAAAGGAGCCTGCTTTTCAGGCCCTCTGTGCGGGCGGTGGGGATGCAGCAGAGGGAGGTGGCCTTAGTGCTGGCGGTGACCTGCTGTCCCCCAGCGATGCAGGGCCGCAAGAAGCCCTGGTGGCCTCTGGAGAAGGGCCTTGTGGCAGCCCAAGTGGCACGAGTGGTGTTGAGGGACCCTCTTTGTGCCCACTGCCAACCTCTGACTCCCCAGAGGAGCCTAATAGTTCCTCAGGAAGCGAAGCAAGCCCAGAAATATCCCCCCCTCCTAAGAAGCCAAAATATAGCCAGAAGGAAAGGGCGGCCATCTCCCAGGCTGCGTGGCAGAGGAGGAAGGAGCAACAAGCACGGAGGAGGCAGCAGGAGCAGGAAAAAGAGAAGAAAAGGGCCCTGGCCAAGATGCTGAAAGCTCGGCGACCAGGGGAGTGCCAGAAATACATGAGAGTGGTGTTAGATCCAGGTACCTGTCCTCACAGCCTGTATCTGGCTTATATTGACTGTCAGTTCTTTCTGTGGAGGCCTGACCCATGCACCGATTTCAGTTCTTTTACAGACAGAAGGTGGTGAACAGATCCTTAGTGCTTTGCAGGCTGCAAATTATTCCTGTGTTGTTGAGAATCAAGCTGTTCCCTGCAGCATCACCTGGCAGAGAAAGACTGTGCTTAGTGCTTTGCAGGCTGCAAATTATTCCTCTGTTGTTGAGAATCAAGCTGTTCCCCGCAGCATCACCTGGCAGAGAAAGACTGTGCCATCTCAGGTGTGTGAGCAAAATCTCCAAGTTCTTGCCCTTTTCTTCCTCTGTTATTTGCACTAATTAGTAATTGTATTTAGCAACCCAAGTAAACACCCTCTAATCTTCTCCCTGCCTCAGAGGTCTGAGTGGGAGCCCTGGTTTGAGTGAATTGTTTGTTTTTGCGTCTGGACAGATAGAAGATGAAGACGAATGGACAGAAGAACCAAATGTCCTGGTTCTGCTTCGCTTGGAGGAGTTTTTGTCCATGGTTTACAACTACAAACAAGTGAGAGTCCTTATGACTTTTGTGCCTTCTAACGTGCCTTTCTGTAAGGGTGGTGTTTGTCATCGTTCTTCATGGCAGGAAGGTTTTGATGTGGGATGGAGCCATGGTTCTGGTAAACCAGAAATCTGGTTTTAGAAGCTATTAGTGGATCAAAAACATTAGGGTTGTAGAATGCAAAGTTCTGACAAGCTTTCTTTCCTAGTTACAATTTTTTACACACTTTTGAAGAGGTACCATTGTCAGATCAAGTGGGATTATTTTAAAATAAAAATGATTTTGTATTTCTTTCAGCCATAACTTTATACCGGTTCAAGTATTGCCAGCTTGCCCCTGAACTGCTACATGAGCAGACTGTTTCATCTGCAGATCCAGCTGCAGAGATGGAGCCATAGGTTGCTGGGCATGTGTCACTCAGAATGGTTTAACTCCTTTTTTCCATTGATCATTGCAGGAGGTCGAGGGCTGTACAGAAGGACCGAAGGAGACCCTCCAGAGCTACGTAGCTCATGTGATGGACAAAATGCCTGGGAAAATTCTGGCACTGGCAGTAGCTGGAGTAGAAAATTATTTCAGGTTGAACTTTTTTCCCTCCAAATGTTTCTCTGTTGTCGCTGGCCTTGAAAAATACCATAGGTGTTTACATTAAGAAACAAAAGCAAAGGTCCATCCCACCTGCCAACACAGCGACCGATGGCAAATACCTGGGGAAGAGCCTGAACCCCCAGTCTTACTTTACTTCTCTTGCATCTCTCAGGACTCAGTCACAAAAGAGATGTCAACAGGCAGCCGTGAGTGGAAAACAAGAGGGAAAACAGAGAAAAAGGAAAATTAAGGATTCTGGCCTGGAGATAACGAGGCTGGACGTGGAAGAAGTGAGTACCTTTAAAACAGGCGCGCAGCCAATGTTGTCTGCCATTACTTGAACACTAGATCACACACTTTCTCGGATGAGGGGATTCAGCCCTTTGTGGCCTGCTGCCAGAGCACAGCAGTGCTGCCCTGGGCGAGGTGGCCTGCCTGTAATGAGAGCCTGCCACTGGGGAGCTGCAGCAGCTGAAATGGTGCGAAACTGGTATTAACTGGTCGGAGACAGGCTGCCCTCTAAATACATCAGTGCTTTAAATTCACCCAAAATGGGGAGAGAGTGGATGTTCTTGTCTTATAGCAAGATGTTACGACCCTTTTTTGTTTCAGACAAGACTGGGGTTTGATGCAAGAAGATTATTTGTTGTTTCCAATGATATTTACAGGCCTTGGTGGATCTGCAGTTGTCCAAAGAAGTCCAAGTCAGCTTTTTTGAGAGCTGGGAGGAACTTGGAGAGTTTGCCACTATGTTTGCAAAAGCTGTAGCTGAAGCACCATTCAAGTGAGTAAGCAGATGAGGTTTGGTCATATCTTTGGACAGTTACTGGGAGGGAATAGCAGGTACGTGGCTGTACTGAGTACACCGCTCTGTAATGATTTTTAAAGCAGCAGGTGACACAAGGCCACAGCTAATGCAGCTCCTTTAGCACAGAGTTAGTTCTCAGAAACTGACGTCCTGCCTGGGGAGGGGTGACGACAGACCCTGGTTTCACGCTAGAGTCTCACTTGACATCAAGCAAAGGTCTTGTTCTCCGTCTGATTTTAGGAGTGGGAAGGGAATGGAAGTAGGACTGGGCTCATACAGCGCCAGCTTTTCTTCTTCAGTGCGTAACCAAGAGAGACGTGACTGAGAATGAGCCATTTCGCTGTTTCCGTTGATGAGGAAGGACAGCAGCATGTTACACAGTGATAGCTAAGAAAGCCATCTTGTGCAGTCTCACACAATCTGAGCATTGCTATCACAGCAGCTGCTGTATTTTACATGTCAGCCATGAGAAGAGATGAGATGTCATTAAAAATTACATGTAAAAGTGTTTAATTATGGTTGACAGTCAGAAGGTGAATTCTCATTTATTGCTTTGTATGTGTGTTGCTTGTGTCAGGATTTCTCCCAAGTACTGGTTTGTTTCTTTTTCAGTAGGAAATCTGGGTCTTAAACAAGGAAATTGGTAATGCATGTAAAGAAAATAGGGTCAAATATTTAGCATTGACTTTGACGCCAGTGGTGTCTGCAACAACGCGGAGTAAGAAGCAGCCTTCTGTCTTCTTTCTCTGGCTATGAGGTAACAGATGCAGCAATAGGCTTTTGTTCACAGCCTCACTGTCTCCTTTGCTTTTGCATTCTTTGTTCTCCCTAGGCGAGAGCGAGAGAACACAGGGTTCTCTTTCTACTTAGAGAAGGAGTGTTACGGAGGGGTGAAGGTGTGTCATACTGGAAAGGGTCTCCGGGAAGTTTGGAAGAGGCAGATGCAACAATTCAACCGGGTCAGCCCCGAGATGGCTGAGGCTATTGTGTCTGCATACCCTTCTCCTCAGCTTCTGATTCAGGTGAGGATGCCCCAGGGATACCGAGTACTGTGTGCAGACAGCCAGCTAATGTAAGGAGGGGAAGAAATCATTCAATTGGTATTAAATTTGACACAAGATCCTGTCTGAGCTGTTTAGTAAGACTGTGAAGGAACCGATTCCTTGGCGCCCATTGCTCTGCCTTTACAGAGCAGGCTGCTCAGGGAGCAGTATTGACTCTGCATCAGCCTCTAAGCTCACAGATGAGATCTGGGAGAGACCAGGTGAAAAATGAGTGTACATTGTGCAAGGGTAGAGCAGTCACCGGCGCAGAGCTTTGATTATTTTTTTGAGCAACGTCTGCAAATGGATGATATCGTCGTTCCTTTGTGTTGCCTTTAGGCCTATAACAGATGCTCCTCAGACCAGGAGCGGGAAAACATGCTGGCTGATATTCCTGTGCACCGCGGCGACGGCGTGACAGCCACCACCCGGCGGATTGGACCAGAACTCTCCCGACGCGTGCACCTACAGATGACTTCCCAGGATCCTGATCTCTATTTGGATTTCACTGGGTAGCCCCAGGGAATGCGGATTTTACTCTTTGCTTGGTTTAAGTATCCAGCTTCCTCCTGGGAATAAGTGCTTAGATAAGATTGTCATTGATCCTCCAATAAAGACTTAAAAAAACACATTTAGACTTGACTTTAGTAGAAGAAGGTTGTAATACAATTGCTGAATGGCAGTTTACACAAGAAAGATGGTGAACATCGTCCATAAGAACAGGAGTTAGACATGGCTTATAGAACTGACAGCTCCTTTTATTTGTTTTTCTAGAAAATAAATTATTTTGAATAATAATAGTGATCTGTGCTTCTTAACATACCGTCTTGAATATGGACAGGTATGTCATCTGTTGAGAGGAATACTTTTTACTGCTATTCTAAACTACAAGTAGTTATCTTTGCTCTCCAGCATGAAAAATCCCAATGGTAGAAGCAACATGATGCTGGCCAGCCCCCCAGCACCTGCTCTAGTGAGGTGGAAGAACTTTATTACACAAAATAGTCTCAGTTTTTCAGCTGTGGCAGATGGGAATGAGTAAGACTAATTTTCAGATATAAATTTAGACTGTCCTGTTTCAGTGTCCAGACGGCTTAATCTATAGCGGGTCTTGAAATCTGATTATATGTGCTGGAATTATGAGGTCTAAACAGTTGGCAGAAAAACCTTGCTTTTAATTAGATTGGGGAACGCACTCTCCTGTCCACAAAGCCATCAGCACTTGTGTGCACACAAGGACGGTTGAGATCTTTTGCTATATCAGCACTTACTGAGATGAGTGCTGAGAGGGAATTAAACTCCACCCAGCGTGTGGAAATTGCCCTTTAGAAGCATGCTGCCTTGAACGAAAAAATAGCCTCCCCTGAGCTAGCTTCGGGCAATCGGCATTGGCCCGTGCCTGGCCGGTAGCACGCTTCTGACCTGAACCGGTAAATCTGATTAGCTGGGCAGCTGCCAACCTAAGCAGCACTCTCCTAGATAGCAAAGCAACGGATTGCAGAGAGGAAATGTCGCTTGGAATGTTGTTTGTCATGTTTCTGAACATTTCTGGATAGTAAGCACGGACCTTTTAAAGAATGTGATGAGTTAGATAAAAAAGCAAAGCCTAAAGCTGTTTCAAGGAAGCTTAGAAAACACATACCCTGCTTAGCCAGAGAGAGGCAGCCTTCCCTTCCCTCTGTCTTGTGTTCACGCTGTGGCTTTTCTCTGTGTGGAGATCATCTCCTCGCGGCACTGCTCGTACCAGCAATAATCCCGGGTATTAGGAGAGAGGGAGCGATTCTGGAGACTAATGTCGGCATGTCTCAGTGGAGTCTGTAGCACGGATATTCTCTGAAACCGGCACTGGCAGCATTATGTCTACACTTTTAGTACCCACAAAGCGCTTCAGGATATGACAAACTTCTGCTTGGTTTCCTCTGTAAGGAAATTATAAATCATGGGCCTTTGCACAGGTGAGTTTTCTTCTCCAGGTGCCAACCCCAAACCTCCCAACCTTCCCAACAGCCCCCAGGCGCGGCCCTTCTCTGCCGCCTGCCTCAGCACGTTGTCATGCTGCCACAGCGTGTCACGCTGCCACAGTGCCACCCAGTGCTCTGCGCCTCTGCTGCAGCGGGAAACAGGCGGTCAACTCGCCCGCTGCCTGGCCGAGGGTCCCGGACCCCCCCTCTTGTTGCAGACACAAAGCCAGCCTGCAGAATGGCCAGAGGCCCTTCCTAGGCTGCAGCCGCTTTGTTGGCACTGGTTAAAATAAATGTGGCTGGAAATTATTTCTGTATGTACTCAGAAATCATTATTAGCTGTTTCTAAAAGACCTAATTAAAATGAAAACTGCATTAACAACATAAACATCCAGTTCAGACAAATTGCTGCGAAAACTGTTGTATTGAAAATTTTCAGCTCCTTCCAATAGCACATCAGCTTCTTCGCTCCAACGTACGGATGCACAGCCATCCTACACACTTGTCATTGGTCCTGGAGTAGGCCTTAACATCATTCCCATTAAGACATATCACCAATTTTAGCACAAATAGAAAGGAGAGCAAGGAATGGATATGTATTAAAAACCTTCTACCTCCAGGAGAGAGCTGTAGCTACCTAGATAACGCAAGGGCTGGCTTTTCCCACTCCTACAGCTTTCTGTATCTCACAATCTAGGTAAGCATCCCTTGGAGGTAAGAAGTGTTAACGAGTTGAGGTTAACATGGGCAAACAACAGGAGTTACAGGCCAGCCGCGAAACATGCACAGCGAAGATGATCTGAACAACAACCCTGCTCTGTGTGCAGTGCACCAGCAAACCGACGCTGACTGGTTCGAAGCAGTTCCATCAGAACACAATTCCATAGGAATTCTGGCTGCGTAGACGGTGGAGGGAGAGGCTGACGAAGCAAGTGCCCGTCCAGGACAATCACTGCTGCGAGTTCTGTTGTAGCAGATTTTGCAGGGTTTTGTGGTTTTGCAGAGCGGCTAACACGTCCTCGTAGAGAGTGTTCACGCTGACGCACAGAGGTTGACGTTGCAGCTCTGTCAGCTTGCAGGCGGCCAAAGTACAGAGGACGCCCAGCAGCACGACCAGCAGGACCCTCAGCACCGACCGCGACCAGGAGTGCTTCTGCCGGGGCGGCTGAGGGGGACGAGAACTGGAGGTGGGCTCTGCAACGAGAACATTTACAAGACAGAGAACGTGAGGAATTAATCAAATACCTTTAACAGTCGATATTCAGAAACAAGGTGTTCAGGTAAGATAGTTTAGCCTGTGCTGCAGTTGTCTTTTGTCACGAATTTTCATCTCTTAACTCTGGTTAATAAATAGATGGGCAGGATGTACCTGTTTAGGATGAAAAGTTTCAGATTTAGTTTCATGATTTAGTTTTGGATTTAGTTTTCAGGGAACCGGGTGTAAACCACCTCTGTGTTGCACAAGATCTGGTTTTGCACATATAGTTCAGTACTTTTAAAAAGAAATGAGTGAAGCTCTCCCCAGGAACAGCTGAAGAACCTTCTGAATCTCGTAGCTCAGCAGTTCCTCAGGAACACAGGTGAAGGGAAAAGGGCACACACAGCAGTAGAACTTACTAGAAATCCTACAAGTTCCCCTCTCTCCACTCCCACCATCTCCCAGTACCTCGACTGCATAAAGGCACATCTGGCAGCATCAAAACATCCTACCCAAAACAGATACTACGTACTTCGGGTCTGAACGTTTTCTTTTTTAGTTTTCTTTTCCACCTCCTGTTTGGCAGCTTTCTGAGCATCATACTCTCGTCTTCTGCGCTCCTTTTCTTCCGCCTTCTCCCGCTTCCTCAGCTCCCTCTCTTGAGCCTCCTTGGCTCGCTGTTCTGCTTCACGCTTCTTCTCCATTTCTGGGGATTAATAGGAAGTTTTTTCCTTTTATGTAAAGGGTTGTCATTGCCTTCTTCTTGCTACCTGCTTATCTGTTCCCGATTGGAATGAGGAAACCAAACAAATAGCTATCTACTTTTTTTATCTTTGTTGGAGTTTTTTAAAATATTACATACTTTGCATTTTGCTCCCTCAGAATTAGGCTTCCCTTAAAATAAATCCTGTGCTCTTATTTCACATTTTTATAGGGAACCTATAGCAAATTCCATCCAGAGATCTATTACTCAGGCAAGAAATCGCAGTTTTCCCTGGCAATCTTTCTCCCTCCAGCCCTTCCACCCTACTACTCCCAGAGTCCTCAGGATTTCGATAGTTACAAGTGTTTGTTCACTGGCAATCTGTGTTTGGGCACGCAAGAGAGAGGAAGAACAGTCCCCAGCAGACAGCACAAGGGCTCTCTGTGCTTACCTCGCTCTGCTTGGAGCTTCCGCTGCCGCTGTCGATCCTGCTCGGACTGGATGGCTTTCATGTGCTGCAGTACCTTCGAGGTCCAAGAAAACAACCTGAGGTCTCTGCAGAAGGCTCGTTAACCCCAACTTACCCCTACAGGTATGGCTCTGAAGAGAGCTCACACCTTCCCACGTGAGTCTTCGCAGTTAAGAAACAGATCTTTCCGTTAAAAACCAAACCTGCCACGCTGGTGCCACGATGCAGAGGATCACAGAACACTGCTGTTTACCTGAGCCCACAGTTTGCCAGAACTTCTCCAGAGGTTTTTGTACTCGGGACTATAAGCGTACACAAAGATTATTTTGTCTGATTGTGCCTCCGCTCTCTTGGCAGCCAGCCTTTAGTCCTCTCTGAACTCCACCAGTGGAAGAGAATCCCACCCAGCCCAGGGCTTGCTCTCTACACGCACAGCAACAGTGAGGTCAGGTTCTCATGGGCTGGAGAAATTTCAAAGTGCCGCAGCAGCTGCCCAGCTTGCTGAGCAAAAAGAGGAAGAACCACCACCCATAAAGCAAAGTAAGGGAAAAAAAAGAATAAAAGCAGATTCCTTACCTTGACAGCAGCTTGTTTACACTGCTTCTCATCCAGACAGTCTCCTGCTACTTTAGCTAGGACAGGATCCAGGGGATTGTCCTTCAGATCCAGCCACTTCAGGTTCTGCAGAGAGGAACGACAAAGGGCAGGCTGTAAGAGCACAGCAGCCTGCCGTTATTTAAGAGATCCAACACAGGAGCAGAGAACTACTTAGTTTCCACATGAAGGAAACAGGTACGGGAGACAAGCAGAGAGCTTGAGCAGAGGCATTTCCAATAGATGTGAGAGAATTTCCACTGAGCTGCGGTGCAGAGCCAGCTGAATTTTGGAATGGGTAGTCAGCAGGATGGATGCTTTACCAGAGAAATCAACTTGAGAAGGATCACAAGACCCTGGGCAGCATCCCAAAGCTTTACGTAACTGCCCAGCAATCAGTTTTACCTTGAGCTGTGCAAAGCTGACTGGCAGGGTGACTAAACGGTTGTTCAGAAGGTCCAGGTGCTGCAGATTGACCAGGCGGCCAAAGTCCAAGGGCAGCTGTTGAAGCCGATTTTTACTCAAATCCAGTTTCACCAGATGCATCAAACTGCAGAAGTCTGACTAAAACCCAAAACCAAACAAAACACAGAAAAAGCCCGTCAGCACCTTTAGGAAGGAACCTCAGCGGGGAGTACGTGGAGACAGCCTGCACGTTACGTAAGCCACACATCTTTAACTTACTACAGAACTGGGATGGAGGAGCATTCGCCCTCCTCCTTTGCCTGGGAAGATGGAGGTGGAGAACAGTGGGACAGACAAGACAGACAGACAGACTGACAAGGTGATGTATGGCAAGACAACAGAAACAGACTCAAGTCTCTACACTGATGAAACTGGTCTGTATTCACATGGGGATCCTCTGGCAGGGAGCTGCTGCAATCCTCACGCTGTGCAAACCTCCTCCTGAGAACTCTCCTGCCTCAGCCAAAACCACCCACCAGCACCAACCCGTCCCTGACAGCAGAGCTATTCGCCTCCCCCAGGAAACATGCCACGTCCAAACCTCCCGGGGAACCCTTCCTGAAGCGCTACTTATCTTTTTCTAAATATTTCCCAGCAGACCCATCCTAGCACCTTACCGGCAAGGAAATGAGGTTGTTACAGGACAGATCCAACACCGTGGCTTTGGGAAGAGCAGCCTGAAAGAGAAGCAAAGCCC